>NC_138772.1:1575458-1868010 GCF_965119305.1 Pelophylax lessonae | reverse complement strand
ATCACCTGCGCGTGCGCCTTCCACTTTTGGAAGTCTAGTCCAAGAAAAGTATTTTATTACACCTCCAACAGCTGCTCCAGGATCCCGGGATCTGAAGTACCAAAAAAAAACCAGATATGCTTTGCAGCCTAAAAACGTTCTGTTTCCCCGTCTACATATCAGGAACGTTGTGACAGCGCATTACCTCGTCATCCGCTATTATCTGCATCAGCAGAACTTTGCCTGTGTGGGGGGATCACAGCGACATTTTATAACCTCCAGAATTTCTGTCAGATATTCAAATAATAACAAGAAGCTGAAACTCTGCTGATCCCATCAAAAACGATCCAGGTTGCGGCTTGCGAAGCTCAGCCTAATTGACGATTTATGGGCTAATCTGCTGCTCCAGCATGTTACCAAACTAATGGCGTTTTATGTTAATAGCTCATAGCGCTGTCAGGCAAGTTAATGGCGTGGAAAGATCGTGAATCGCAGCGAGTTCCTACAAAGTAAGAGAGAAAAATATACCCTATGCCCCCCCCCCCCCAACCTCCAATCGTTTTATCTGGTAACAGGTGGTAATGGCGGTGATTGGAACGAATGGCGCGCTGTCCCAAGCAAGCGAATATAGATTACAGGAAGGAGCGGTGTGTGAAAAGGCAGATGTGATTATATTTCCTAAAATAATTCTCCCAAAATTCAATTTGTTACAAAGAGGAGGAAATTTCGCTTTAGGGAAATACTAAAAATAAATAAATAAATTGGTTGGATTGGAGAACATTGGCCTGTCTGTGTTTAGGCGCATGTAACACCCTCCTAGGATAGCATGCTAGGACAATTGTTGGGTTGCTCTGTAATCAGAGGAGCTGAGATTGATTGCCCAGGCCTGTTCATAGCCCCACAACCTGGAGATTGGATTTTCCCCCTTCCCAGGGGTGTATTTTGGTTTTGTGCTGCCCTAGGCAAGACTAAAATTGGGCGCCCCCCATGTAAATTTTCCCCACTCCTTTTTTAATAGATGTGACTCCCTCCAAAATTGAAGGACTACAAGTCCCATCATGAACCCCTGAGATCTCACGAGAGGGGTGAGTGAGAGGTTGAGGGAGAGAGGGGGTGGGTGAGAGAGAGGTGGGGTGGGTGAGGGAGGGAGAGAGAGGGGGTGGGTGAGGGAGGGAGGGAGGGAGAGAGAGGGGGGTGCGTGAGGGAGGGAGAGAGAGGGGGGTGGGTGAGGGAGAGAGAAGGGGTGGGTGAGGCAGAGAGAGAGGGGGGGGGTGAGAGAGAGAGAGAAAGAGGGGGGTGAGAGAGATAGAGAAGGGGGTGAGAGAGAGGGGGGGATCAAAGAGAGAGAGGGGGTAATCAGAGAGAGAGGGGGTGAGAGAGAGGGGGATGAGAGAGAGGGGGGATGAGATAGAGGGGATGAGAGAGAGAGAGGGATGAGAAAGGGGGAATTAGAGAGAGATCAAGAAAAAGGGGGGGGGTGAGAGAGAGGGATGAGAGCGAGAGAGAGAGAGGGGGATGATAAAGAAAGAGAGAGGAGGTGAGAGCGAGAGAGAGGGAGGGAGAGAGGAAGGAGGGGTGAGTGAGAGAAAGAGAGAGAGGGGGGGATTAGAGAGAGAGAGGGGGATGATAGAGAAAGAGAGGGGTGAGAAAGAGGAAGGTGAGAGAGAGCAAGGAGGGGTGTGAGAGAGAGAGAGAGAGGGGGGATTAGAGAGAGAGAGGGGGATGATAGAGAAAGAGAGGGGTGAGAGAGAGGAAGGTGAGAGAGAGAGAGAGAGAGAGAGAGAGGGAGGTGAGTGAGAGAGAGAGAGGGGGTGAGTGAGAGGAGGGTGAGAGAGGCAGTTCTAGAAACCAGTGGCCAATAGAGTCTCAGGTGGAGGGGGGGGGGGTGTATTTTATGCTGCCCCCTGCAAAGTGCCGCCCTAGGCCTAGGCCAAAATACAGCACTGCCCCTTCCTCTGTGAAGAACCTTTCAGAACTTAGGGTGGGAAATATTGCCCCTGCTTTGGCCAATCCCTGTGGAGGTGTGCCTAGTAGGTTCATGGTCCATGATAGTCAATGACATAAACCCCCCCCCCCCCATTCCCAAATCATAGATGGCCAGTGACAGTAACACCCTCCTCCCCCAAATCATAGCTGGTCAATCACTTACACCCCCTCCTCTCTAAATCAGAGCTGGTCAATCACTTACACCCCCTCCTCCTCTCTAAATCATAGCTGGTCAATCACTTACACCCCCTCCTCCTCTCTAAATCATAGCTGGTCAATCACTTACACCCCTCCTCCTCTCCAAATCATAGATGGTCAATCACTTACACCCCCTCCTCCTCTCTAAATCATAGCTGGTCAATCACTTACACCCCCTCCTATCCAAATCATAGATGATCAATCACTTACACCCCTCCTCCTCTCCAAATCATAGCTGGTCAATCACTTACACCCCTCCTCCTCTCCAAATCATAGATGGTCAATCACTTACACCCCCTCCTCCTCTCTAAATCATAGCTGGTCAATCACTTACACCCCCTCCTATCCAAATCATAGATGGTCAATGGCAGAAACCCCCTCCTGTCCAAATCTTATGACAGATGTCTATGTCCACTGCCCCTCACAATGAAGTCACCGCTGGAACTATGCAGATGCTGTCGGTAAGAAGATCTCTCCATCCAATAGTGCCAGTATTGCCCAACTTGCCCACAGGACATATCTTGGATCAGTGTTTCTCAACTCTGGTCCTCAGGGATATTACCTTGGGGAGATGCAGACTAGAATACTGCAATCACTGAGCAGCAAATTATATCACCTGTTATATATTTCAGTTTTCTTGCAAACCTGGCCTGTTAGTGTGCCCTGAGGACCGGAGTTGAGAAACACTGTCTTGGACCCATGGGCCCAGGGCC
Source organism: Pelophylax lessonae (assembly GCF_965119305.1). NCBI lineage: Eukaryota > Metazoa > Chordata > Amphibia > Anura > Ranidae > Pelophylax > Pelophylax lessonae. The sequence continues at coordinate 1,865,134 of NC_138772.1, read as the reverse complement.
ATCTTTAATATTGATTGGACCCTGGGCAAAAATTTTCTATGGAGGGGCCCCTGGACTGGAGGTTGCAATCTTTCTATGTAGGGGCCCCTGAGGTGGCAATCTCTCTATGGAAGGGCCCCTGGACTAGAGGTAGCAGTCTCTATATTAAGGCCATCCATAAGGAGACTGCTACCTCAACTCCAGGGGCCCATTTATAGGGAGACTGTCACCTAGAGTGACAGTAGTGCAGGAACACTGTGCTCAACCCCCCCCCCCCCCCCCCATGCAGCGTTAAGGTGCTTGTCCGGTGTGTCCTCAATGTGGTCTCAGCTCAGTTGAGCCCAGTCTGGCCCCTCCCCTCCTCCTCCTCTATAGCGGACAGGTGTCAGTCAGGTCTGTCAATATGGGCACAGGGTGGCGTGGGGCTCCTGCTGTGTGGTGAAGGGACACTATCACAGTAGAGCTCGGGGAGAGGGCGGAGAGAAAACGGATGGCCCCAGACTCCCAGAATGCATTGGAGCAGCAGAAGTGCCCCCAGGGGAAGTGAAGCTGTGCAGTGAAAGGTAGAGAACAGATTACTTTGACTGCTCCTTCCATGCCCAGCACCGGAGACCCTGGAGAGCTTGGGCTGAAGGGGTAGCTGCTTTGGGCCCCACAATAATGATTGGGCCCAGGGAAGCTGCCCCTTTTCCCCTGTCTTAAAGATGGCCCTGCAAGATTTTATTAAAATCCTGGGACAGTCCCATAAAATCTAGGACAGTTTGGGGGTCTTCTCATTGTTGGTTCTACTCTAGTGGTCCCTGAGGATAACTTCCACTAGAGAGATTGAGGTTTGTGGTGCACTGGACGGCACTGTATAACTGCTAAGTAGAGTCCCACATGGCTGTTCCAGGCACCGGGATGTTTCCTATCTGCAGGCATAGTCCCTGTTCTGATCCTACTCACTCTTAACCTATCCCTAATCACTTTCCTTAGCCAGTAGGGTTTCTATCCATGACCTACCACTTCCCCAAAGGACGCAAGTACTCTATTATAAAAGGTCCCACACCAAGATGTCTGCCGGGCATCTAAAAGAATGCAGCATTTCGGACAACTGACTTCTCCACTATACCGGTAATAAGGGCACAGTGCCACTTATAGGACAGAGGGGAAACATGCCCCTGCCTACACCAGGTCTGGGTGATCTCCATGTGGCCATAAAGTCAGATTTCTGAGGAGCTGACCAGTTAGGTGAGGCGGCAGCACAGGGGCATGGAGGGGGGCAGGAGGTGTAGGGCTTCTGATCCAAGCAATATAAGCCATCCAGGTGCAATGGTATATCTCCGTGTTGACATAAAGTCAGATTTCTGAGGAGTTGACCAGTTAGGTGAGTTGGCAGCACAGGGGCATGGGGGGGGGGGGCAGGATGTGTAGGACTTCTGATCCAAGCAATATAAGCCATCCAGGTGCAATGGTATATCTCCCCAAGAGGTAGAATTGCATGTCTTTAGCTTTATGGGTATTACCGAACTCGACAGCCCCCGGTCCCTCAAAACCTGGCTTTCAATAGACATGCCGTCAAAGCTAGAGATGGTAAAGCAGGGTGGTAGACAGGACCCTGGGACAGGAGGTCCTCCCAAAGAGGCAACTGCCAAGGAGGGGCCGCGATCGTGTGGCCATAAAGTCAGATTTCTGAGGAGTTGACCAGTTAGGTGAGGCGGCAGCACAGGGGCATGAGGGGAGGGGAGGGGAGGGGAGGGGCAGGAGGTATAGGGCTTCTGATCCAAGCAAAATAAGCCGTCCAGGTGCAATGGTAAATTTTCCCAAGAGGTAGGCTTGCATGTCTTTGGCTTTATGGGTATTACCGAACTCGACAGCCCCCTGTCCCTCAAAACCTGGCTTTCAATTGACATGCCGTCAAAGCTAGAGATGGTAAAGCAGGATGGTAGACAGGACCCTGGGAAAGGAGGTCCTCCCAAAGAGGCAACTGCCAAGGAGTGGCCGCAATCGTGTGGCCATAAAGTCAGATTTCTGAGGAGTTGACCAGTTAGGTGAGGCGGCAGCACAGGGGCATGGGAGGGGGGGGCAGGAGGAGTAGGGCTTCTGATCCAAGCAATATAAGCCATCCAGGTGCAATGGTATATCTTCCCAAGAGGTGGGCTTGCACGTCTTTAGCTTTATGGGTATTACCGAACTCGACAGCCCCCTGTCCCTCAAAACCTGGCTTTCAATAGACATGCCGTCAAAGCTAGAGATGGGAAAGCAGGGTGGTAGACAGGACCCTGGGAAAGGAGGTCCTCCCAAAGAGGCAACTGCCAAGGAGGGGCCGCGATCAGCCAGCTGTGTACCATGGACAAAGGAGGCCAGTCTGGAGTCACCAGAATGACAGCAATCCCTTTGGTCGCTATCCTGGCAGACGAGGTAGAAGCTTGAGGGATGCAAATGCGTAAATGGGGCGATACTGGTCCCACAGCGCCGCCGCCACCAGAGCAGCCATCGCATCCCTAGTTTTTGCCACAAGCCTCGGTATGGGAGGGGGGGGGGGGCAGAAAGGCCACGTTAGGTAAAGTTCATAGAATGCGCCCCGTTCCTTCGGGTAGATCACAATCCCGGAGCGGTGGAGTACTTTGAAAACCTTCATCGTTTGCACTTTTCCTCCCCTTCCATCTCGTCATTTTGATTACCAAATGACAAAACCTCTTTGGCTGCTTTAGATTTCAAGAAATCTGCGCCGAGCCATTTATAGATCCCGGGCACCCGGCCAAGCTGTCACCGAAGGCTGCGGGGCCACTTAGTGCATCTTCAATTTATAATGCATCCCTTTGACTCAAGGTAGCAGCGAGCCCTTTTTTTTTCACACTCCTAAAACCTTCAATTTTATCGAATCTCCGCAATTACGCTGACCAAATACGGTTCACCGAACCTTCGCAAAGAAAACACCAATTTAGCTCCCTCCACAAATGCCAGACAAAGCAAAAAAAAAAAAAAAAATGATGTTTTTAGATAGACGCGACCATTACTGGATGCAGAACTACAGAAACTGTCATTGCCGCGTCCCCCCTCCCCCCCCTTCCCACCATCATTGTTGATAGTTAGTCGGCGTTGAGACGATTTCTTTGAGCGTCTTAGGAATTCACAAACCTTTAAAGGTCTCAACCGGTTTGGTAAATGCAGCCAAGAAGAGTTGACGGCTCGTATCTGTCACTGCCGGGGAGCCATAAAAATATACAAAACAATCTATTAGGGAAGACGAACGATCCAGCCGGACGCTTTGCAAATACCGGAAATGTGTCGGCTTTGGAAAATATTTTACCTTTATTACGATTATTATTTTTTTCTCTCTGAATGTTTCTTAAATATGAAAAGCGCGATTTATCAGAGAGGTTCTCTGAGGGATACATTGTACACAAGAGGGAAATAACATTTGTTACATTGAGGGAAGACGGATACACAAGTCATACCGATCCATCGGGGAAGTTACAGAACAAATTATTCACATTGGTTTCTTTTTTGTTGCTTTTTTTGTTTATTTGTTTCAGATTTGTTTCTTTCGTTTGTGTTCAGAATTTAACCCCTTCAATACCGGGCACTTTCACCCCCTTCCTGCCCAGGCCAATTTTCAGCTTTCAGCGCTGTTACACTTTGAATGACAATTGCGCGGTCATGCAACACTGTACCCATATGACATTTTTATCATTTTTTTTTCACACAAAAATAGAGCTTTCTTTTGGTGGCATTTAATCACTGCTAGGTTTTTTATTTTTTACTAAAAAAAAAAAAAAAAAAAAAAAAAACAACAATTACAGAAAATTTTGAAAAAAAAAAAGTTTTCCTAATTTCTGTCAGTAAATTTTGTAAATAAGTAATTTTTTTCCTTCACTGATGTGCGCTGATGAGGCGGCACTGATGGGCACTGATAGGCTGCACTGATGGGCACTGGTGGGGTGGCACTTATGGGCACTGATGAGGAGGCACTAATACAGTATGCTGTACTGATGGGCACTGATAGGTGGCACTGATGGGCACTGATAGGCAGCACTGATGGGCACTAATGGGCACTGATGGGCGGCACTGATGGGTGCTGATGGGCAGCACTGATGAGCAGGCATTGATGGGAACTGACTGACATCACTAATGGGCACTGATTGAGGTCACTGGTGGGCACTTATTGGGGTCACTAAAGGGTAATGATTGATGTCACTGATGGGCATTGGTTGGTGTCACTGATGGGCATTGATTGGTGTCACTGATGGGCATTGATTGGTGTCACCAATGGTCACTGTTTTTTCTTTCCTATGATCAGTGCCCTGATTACCTGTCCTGGACTCCCCTTTGAGGAGGAGCCACTGATTGGCACTTCCCCATTCACATGTGACCGGCTGTAATTGGACACAGCCGATCACATGGGTAAAGATCCACATCATTGGCTCTTTACTGTGTCCTATGAACACAGCACGGCCGCGATCGCCACGCTGCGCACCTCCCGTGGGCACCGCGAGAGCAGCCGTTCTGGGGCAAAGTCATATGACATCCTCCCAGAACGAGAGCTGCATGGCCCTGCCATCATTTGACGGTGGGCGAGTGGCAAGTAGGTAAAGGATCAGAAGCTCCATGTCCTCAGTGGTTGTCCACTGGTTTTACCGCTGGGGTGCTGAGGATGGGGGAGGGGGGGGGGCTTTTGTTGGCTCACATCCCATGGCTGGTGTCCGAAGCAGGTTTCTGGGTTTAACCCCTTCGCTGCCAGAGCCATTTTTGCCTTTTTTTTTTTCTTTGCACACATTTAACAAATAATTTTAGGCCTGAAGATTACATAACCCCCCCCCCCCCCAATAATTTGTAATTACCCCTTTTTAATAAATGTATTACTAGACTATTATCAATGAGACAGGAAGTGATCAGAAATTAAAAGTTACAATTGTAATTAAAACAGGAAGTGAGAGGAAATTTCCCATGACTTCAGAGATATCTCTTCCTGTTGTGTCTACGGACAGGAAATAATGGGAAATCTTCCCAATGGAAAAAAAATGGCACAGGCTTTAACCCTTTCGCTGCCAGAGCCGTGTTTTGCATTTTTTTGAAAGCAGACAATACTAAGAGACACAACATAGTGGTAGTTCCAATTTTCTACGTCTCTTAATATTATCGCAAAGGTCTAGGAAACGCAAAATGTCAGTAAGAAACACACTAAAATGAATTTTAGGGCAAAAAAACGTGATAAACTATCCAAATTTTAGGAAAAATATAAAAGATGAGGTTGCGCCGAGTAAATAGACACCCAACATGTCAAACCCTAAATTTGTGTGCGCCTGTGAAATGGCGACAAACTCCTGTACCATATATTCTCTATAGGCGTTGCTTTAAAAGCTTCCTATAGGACATCAGTTTAGTGTTACGGAGGAGGGGTGGTGATAGAATTATCGCTCTCACTCCAACGTGCGCAGCATTATGTAGTGCGTAGGCACCCCCAACGTGTGTTTACGTTCGTACGTGTGTATATGTGGGGGGCCTCAAGATTTTTCGTGGGGGGGGGGGGGGGATTTTATGTGTTTGAGTGTAACTTTATTTTTATGCTTCACTTGTTTCTTTTTAATCACATAGGAGACAAAAGGTCCTCTATATGATACATTTTTTGGTGACAGGTTCTCGCTAATGAGGCATCCAGGGTCTAAAAGACCCCCCAATGTCTCCTGTAGGCTCCGACCTATGGACCTGGCAGGAAAGGGTTAAAGGGTTAAATCCCCCCGTCGAGCCCCCCTCTTTCAGTCTTGCCCAGGTGTAGCGGCTCCTTTCCTGGACTGAAACTTCTTCCTCTCATTTCACCGCACACTGTGAGCTTCCCACAATGTGCATTAGAAACTGCAGCAAGTCAGCTAGAGCCCCGCCCAATTTCCTGGCTGGAGGACACCCACCATCATTTAGTTCTTTCTCCCCAGCCTGACTGCCCCTGGCCCACCTTTTATTTAGACAAAGAAATACAAAAAACAATATTTCTCCTGCGCTTGAGTGGTATGCAAGGTGTGTGGTCTTTAGGGTGACCACATTTCCTAACTGCCATTCAGGGACACTTACTTTCCCAAGTGCGTAATAGGCTGTCAAAAGCACCATACCAGCGATCCGTTCACCGGACGAACTTTTGCTTCCGATTTCCCTATCGTGTGTATGGGCCATTACATGTGGCAAAACACGCAAATCTCCAAGCTTAAAATGTTGCATGAGCTACTTCATCCGGCTTTGTCGCACGAAGGGCCGGCCATTCAAATGAAAGGGCTGCCCCCTACACTCAGCGCAGAACACATGGAAATGCGCAGCACGATTTTGCATATATTTACAAAAACACTAAGGGCTCGATTGCACCAAAATCTCTGCGTTTGCACCCATTTTCAATAATCATTTTCTTCATTTCAACTTACAGCTGTTTGTGGGGCAGAACAATGCAGCACACTGTACTTTTATTAACCACTTAAGCCCCGGAAGATTTTACCCCCTTTCTGACCAGGGGGTTTTTTGCGATTTTTTACTGCATGACTTTAACGGACAATTGCGTGGTCGTGCGACGCTGTACCTAAACGAATTTCACGTCCTTTTTTTCCCACAAACAGAGCTTTCTTTTGGTGGTATTTGATCACCTGTGCCATTTTTTGATCACGCGCTATAAACAAAAAAAGAGCGTAATTTTTGCAAAAATAACAATATTTTTCACTTTTTTTTATATGAAATTCCCCCCAAAAAAAATGTAAAAATCAAAATTTTTTAACATTTTCGGCCAATTTGTTTTATGCTACATATGTTTGGTAAAAAAAATTGCAAAAAGCGTATTTTGATTGGTTTGCGCAAAAGTTATCGCGTTTACTAACAAAGGGAAAGATTTTTATCATTTTTGGTGTTTTTTTTTTTTTTAACGAGTAATGGCGGCGATCTGCGATTTTTTTGCGGTACTGCGACATTGCGGCGGACATATCGGACCCTTGACTGACATTTTTGACACTTTTGGGGGTACCAGTGACATTACTGCAGTAATCAGTGCTATATATATGCACTGTTACTGCAAAAATGACACTGGCAGGGAAGGGGTTAACAGTATTGGACAGGGAGGGGTTAAGTGTGTCCTAGGGGCGTGCTTCTAACTGTGTAGGGACATTGCTATTGGTGTAAAAACAAAGATCAACGGTTCTACATAGTAGAACCGTCTGATCTTCATTTTTACACAGGGGAGAATGACAGGCGGCTTGTTTACATAAGCCGCTCTGTCTTTCTCCCGCTGTACCGGCGATCGTAGTGTGACCGGCGGACATCGGGTCCGCCAGTCACACTTCCGCACTCCTCCGTGAACGAGCCGAGGCGGGCGCGCGCTCGCCTGCTATTGGCTCTAGAAGGAGTGACAGGCGAGCGACGTAGACCTACGTCACTCTGCCTGGCCGGGGCCGACTGCCGCAGTAAATATACTGTGAGCAGTCGGCAAGCGGTTAAACACACATGAATGCATTACAATGGTGTGAAGCTGGCCCATTAGAATACAACCATTTCTCCTGCATGTGTGTTCCTCCTGCCTGCTGATGTCAATAAGCCCCAAGTGTGAGCCCAGGGTAATGTGAGTACAGGAGACACCATACAGGCCCACCCCCTCCAGTGTGAACTCTCAGGCCACGCTGGGACTTGTAGTACAGGAGAATTACCTTACTGATTTGGCCCAGGCAGAGTTGCTTGGCGTAAGCCAGACACCGGGGATCGGTGTGGAAGAGTCTGACTGGACGAACTTGTACCGGAGCCCCCCATACCCGGGCTACCCGCCCGAGGTGGACACACAGTCTATGTAACCCGCTCATGTCAATGTCAGCCCGGTGATCACTGCTCTCCTCACAGCAACAACACTGCCGGCTACGTCATCGGACGGTGCCGGAGAAGCACATGACGCCGGCTAATCTGTGGAAAGTGTGTGAAAGGTGAGGGAAGGGCTGGCAGTAGGTGGCATGAGTGTCAGTGTTCCTGGTCTGTCCTCTCACCTTCCACACTGCCTCTGTTTATTGTCATGGTGGGCTGACAGCAGCGGTCGGCAGAAGGCGGCTCACACTGATCACCGCCGCTCCTCCCCTGGCCTGACTCCCGCTGTGACTGAATACAGCGGGAGCGAGCCTCCCGAGAGAGAGGGGAATGTCTGGCGACGTGGGTCTACGTCGTCAGACGTTATCGAGCCACTTTCCCGCAGTAGCAGCTCAGTGAGCAGCGGTAAAGTGGTTAAGGAAGAGTTGGGTGGGGCCTCCCTGGAGGAAAGATTTCTGGATGGGGGTGGAAGGTAAGTATTATCCCAGGTGGGATGCACTACTTGGAGATGATATTATCCTTTAAGAAAAACATTCTCTGGATACAGTTGTGTTCCACAGTTCCAGCCATGTTTTCCATGGAAGAATATTACTAACTGCCATTATTGTAATTGTTATTAATTAGATCTGATGTTCCATGCAGAGCAAACTGAACCAGTTTCATCAGTCCCTGTCCCAGAGGACTTCACAATCTAATATCTCCAACACAGCCATAGACATGAAGTTATTATTACTATGTATGTCATTATTGTTATTGACATAGTCTGAAGTATATCTGTAGTCAATGCAAATACAGCTTTATTAAAACTCATCCTTCTTACCCTGGTAAGAGGCGATGCAGATAACTGAACCATCGTGTTGCCTCAGAATAATATCCTTAAGAGATATCTCAAGTGGAACATTATGTGCCATTACAGGAAGATATAATATTTGAATACAAAAAAAAGATGAGATCTATTTCACTTTATTAAAAGGATGGGGTTTAATTAAATTTGTTCTCCTGAGACGATCCCTTTGATTAGTCTCTTTTCCACTTGCGTTGGCGGTTGCTATTTGTCTAAATGTAATCCTCGGTAATCCTGTAAAATTTACAACATGATCCACAATTAGGTGAAGATGTTGGGGGAGGTGGGGGTGGTGCAGCTTTGGGTTCAGAGTTCTTGTTTTACAAAATGAAATATCAGAATGTGACGTGTTCACAACTTGGAGATTTCAGGATTTGACCCTAAAGCTTCCCACTTGAGTTGACCACCAAAGGCTCAGAGGTAGGGAGGAGTGTTCGATTTTGCCGAACTTGACTGTGTGTCACGTACCTGGTGGATGCTGAGTTGATGTGAGGGATTCCCGTACACCTCCTGTCTTTTCCCCTGGAGATAGTAACAGGGCGTAGAAGGATGAGGATTGGCAAGGGTGCCTGTGGTGGGTCCAAACACAATGAATGATCTGGAAGTATACTGGTTACTGCTGTAATGCTGTGGATGGGCACACAGGATCTGATGCAGAATGGAAGCACACAGGTGAACCTGCAAATGTGGGAAGCAAGCTGTAATTGGGACGAGCAAGAATCAGCAACAGCCAATCGGTAGTGATATCAAATCAAAAGACGAGAGTAGGTGTCATGTACCTGGTGGAGATCGGGCTGTAGAGTGGGCTACTCTTGCACCTCTTGTCCAACACCCCTGGTTGTGGTGACAGAAGGTGTGAGGACATGGAGTGGCACAAGGGCTGGAGTAGCAGGCAGCGACAGCTGAGGTTTGCAGGAAGCAGATTATCATGGATCACCAGGCAGGAACCAGGAACTGGAACACAGGGAAGCTTGATGAGCAAGCAGAAGCGTAGCCAGGACACAAGCCAAAAGGTCATTAACAGCTGGGCAGCGAGGTACAGGAACATCAAGCAGGGGCAGAGTCAGGATACAGGCTGGGGTCAGTACGCAGTCAGGCAGCGAGGTACAGGAACATCAAGCAGGGGCAGAGTCAGGCTACAGGCTGGGGTAAGTACGCAATCAGGCAGCGAGGTACAGGAACATCGAGTAGGGGCAGAGTCAGGATACAGGCTGGGGTCAGTACGCAGTCAGGCAGCGAGGTACAGGAACATCAAGCAGGGGCAGAGTCAGGATACAGGCTGGGGTCAGTACGCAGTCAGGCAGCGAGGTACAGGAACATCAAGCAGGGGCAGAGTCAGGATACAGGCTGGGGTCAGTACGCAGTCAGGCAGCGAGATACAGGAACATCAAGCAGGGGCAGAGTCAGGATACAGGCTGGGGTCAGTACGCAGTCAGGCAGCGAGGTACAGGAACATCAAGCAGGGGCAGAGTCAGGATACAGGCTGGGGTCAGTAGGCAGTCAGGCAGCGAGGTACAGGAACATCAAGCAGGGGCAGAGTCAGGATACATGCTGGGGTCAGTACGCAGTCAGGCAGCGAGGTACAGGAACATCAAGCAGGGGCAGAGTCAGGATACAGGCTGGGGTCAGTACGCAGTCAGGCAGCGAGGTACAGGAGCACAAGACAGTAGACTCAGAGTACAAGCCAAGGTCAGAACAGACAGGCAGTAATTCAGAGACTGGTCAAGGGCAGGCTGGGTCGTGCATAGCGAGGCAGAAATAGAAGGTCAAGGCGCAGGTTAAACAGGAACTAGTTGAAAGCCATAGTCCAGCCTAAATAGGCTGTTACAGATCCAACCAGGACAGGGGCTTTTGGAGAGGACTAGGAGCAAGCCTCCTTCCCACTGATTATAGCCCATGGAGAGAGCAGATCATTCTCTAATAATGGACAACCACATGATGAACGCTGAGAGCGAGACTTTAATTAATTCTCTGAACAAGAACAATAAAGCTTCTCTTCTGGAGTAGATGGAAATGTGTAATATTAATCTTGTACAGGTTAATGGTCAGAGGGAATATGATGGCCTTCCTGCAGATTGGGTTGGAGACAAATATTTATCAACAATATCCCTCAAGAAATCAATGAAGATGAAATGAATTCCACCTTTTCAGACTACTGGAACATTGTTGTTTCATTTCATTGCTGTTTTGGGCTGGTGCGAGACAGTCTGAGGTAGGGTGGGATCACTGTTTATTATGTATTTATTGTTAAGAAGGTCTCTCCCATTGTTTGCCTCCTGGGTGTGCATTACCATTGGTAATTGAGTCACCTATTGTTCCTCTCTGTCCGATCTCTAAGAGATGTGATTAATAGTGTGACCACTGTACCTTGTTATCAAACCATTGTGGGATGTTTATGCTTATGATAATGTGTAATGTACTTTGTATGCAGGATTGTGGTCTTGGTGCCGAATGGTCTGGGTGGGCACTGAGTCACCTAGGTGGCTAGTTGTTTAATTAGCCTAATGTTTATGTTGGCTGTTCCATGGCTATTAATTAAATTCCTGTTTACAGTTTCCATTGTTAGGGTAATGTGATCAGGTTCTACCTGATCTTCTGTGCTATAAATTCTGCCTGAGTTTGCAATAAAGTGAGTTCCAGTTTGCATCTAAGCTAGTGTCTCCTAGTAATGGGTGCAATATTTAGCTATAATGCCTGGCTCCTGAGTCCAGACTGGAGGAAGCTATATCTTGACGGAGGCACCCAAGCTGGGTGCTGGACGCTTCTGTCACATAGGCCATTTGGAAACATGTGCGTGCGCGTGCGCATTCTATTCTGTGTGCGCAATAATAGATTTGCGCGTGCATGCTCAGCCTTTGCTCAGAATTTTTGACCATGTTCATAAGCATGTAATAGCCTTCTGGTTCCAATACGAACTGAGCTCCTCTTACAGTAGGGTCAGAAGCCAGGCTGGGGTCAATATCAAGCAGGTAATAGAGGTACAGAATCAGCAGGCAGAAGATGAAGTCAGGAAACAAGCCAGAGTCAGCAATGGGAGATCGGGATGAAATAAGGAGTCAAGCCGGGTCAGCAAAACATAGGCCAGATTGCAGGTCTCAGAAGCTGATGACCAATCAGCAACTTCTCCTCAGTGTGTTGTTCTTTAAAAAGAGAGAAAGGCACCAATACCAGTCAGATGTGCATGTTCATTCACGCTAATGTGAATTAGAAAGAGCACACCCCTTAATAGAACAATTTGTTATATGCACATGTTTAAATCCACCATCTATGGCCAAACACCCAATCCTCCTAACACTGTGCCTCACAATTATCAGTTAATGAAAGACTACAGGCAAAAAAAAGTTCCCCTTCAAACCTAGAAGCATGGATTGTTTATCAACAAAGCCACCCAATCATATTGCCTTGTTAGTAAGCAAAGCCATATAAATCACCATTAGGCCCCTTTCACACATGGAGTCCGTTCATATCCGCCTGTCAGTTTTTTGGCGGATCTGAACGGACGCCCTATGCATCCCTAAGCGGCATCGGATGTCAGCGGAGACATGTCCTCTGACATCCGATCCGATCCAATCCGATCCGTCAAAACCGGATGGATGGAAACCCCCCACAGAGCCTCCCTTACATCAGAGACCCCCCCACACAGAGCCCCCTTACATCAGAGACCCCCTTCAGAGACCCCCCACATAGCCTCCCTTACATCAGAGACCCCCACACACAGAGCCCCTCTTACATCAGAGACCCCAACACACAGAGCCCCCCTTACATCAGAGACCCCCCACACAGAGCCCCCCTTACATCAGAGACCCCCCCACACACAGAGCCCCCTTACATCAGAGACCCCTCACAGAGGCCCCCTTACATCAGAGATCCTCACAGACCCCCCCTTACATCAGAGACCCCCCACACCAAGCCCCCCTTACATCAGAGACCCCCCCACACAGAGCCCCCCTTACATCAGAGACCCCTCACAGAGGCCCCTCTTACTTCAGAGACCCTCACAGAGCCCCCCACTTACATCAAAGACCCCATTAATTTAAAGACCCCCACAGAGCCCCCCTTACATCAGAGACCCCCCCACAGAGCCCCCCTTACATCAGAGACTCCCCCACACAGAGCCCCCCTTACATCAGACTGGAGGGTGAGTACATTAGACTGGGGGCTGGCTGGCTTCCACGCACCTCTTTTAATCCTTTTCAACTTTCAGCTTTTTTGATACAGGGATGGAGATGCTGGGCATTACCTGCTGGGGTCTCACTTAAAGTCCCACACAGCCTACATTGTTCACGTGAAAGAATATATGGACAAAGGGGAAAGGGACAAGCTAGCTAAATGAATACACAGACATATGGGAATTGTTAGTTGAATGAGTATATGGACATAGGGAATAGGGACAAGCTAGGTGAATGAATACTGTACATTGACAAGGATAAATAGGGACAAGCTAGGTAAATGAATACATGGACACAGGGGAATAGGGACAAGCTAGGTGGATTTATACATTGACGCAGAAAAATATAGACAAGCTAAGTGAATGAATACATGGACAGAGAGCAAAAGGGACAAGCTTGGTGAATGAATTAATGGACATAGGGTATAGGGATAAGCTAGATGAATGAATATATGGACATATGGGATAGGGATAAGCTAGATGAATGAATACATGGACACAGGGGAAATAGAGTAATAAGGACTAGCTAGGTGAATGAATACATAGACATAAGGGAATTGTAACAAGTTAGGTGAATGAATATATGGACATAGGGGAATAGGGACAAGCTAGGTGAAGGAATACATAAACATAGGGGAAAAGGGGACAAGCTAGATGAATGAATACATTGACACAGATAAATAGGGACAAGCTACAGTAGGTAAATGAATACATGGGCACATGGAAATAGGGAAAAGCTAGGTGAAGGAATACATGGACATAGGGGAATAGGGACAAGATAGGTGAATAAATACAAGGACATAGGGGGATAGGGACAAGCTAGGTGAAGGAATTAATGGACATAGGGGAATAAGGACAAGCTAGGTGAATGAATACATGGACATAGAAGAATAGGGAAAAGCTAGGTGAAGGAATACATGGACATTGGAGAATAGGGACAAGATAATTGAATGAATACATGGGCATAGGGGAATAGGGGCAAGCTACGTGAAAGAATATATGAACAAAGGGGAAAAGGAAAGGGATAACTAGATGAATGAATAAATGGACACAGGGGAAGATGGACAAGCTAGGTGAATGAATGCATAGACATATGGGAATTGTAACAAGTTAGTTGAATGAATATATGGACATAGGAGATAGGGACAAGCTAGGTGAATGAATACATGAACATAGGGGAAATGGGACAAGCTATGTGAATGAATACATTGACAAGAATAAATAGGGACAAGCTAGGTAAATGAATACATGGACACAGGGGAACAGGGACAAGCTTGGTGAATGAATACATAGACATAGTGGGAATTGTAACAAGTTAGGTGAATGAATATATGGACAGAGGGGATAGGGACAAGCTAAGTGAATGAATAAATGAACATAGAGGAAACAGGACAATCTAGGTGAATGAATACATTGACACAGATAAATATAGACAAGCTAATTGAATGAATACATGGACTAAGAGGAAAAGGGACAAGCTAGATGAATGAATATCTGGACATAGATGAAAAGGGATAAGCTAGGTGAATGAATATATGGACATAGATGAAAAGGGATAAGCTAGGTGAATGAATATATGGACATAGATGAAAAGGGATAAGCTAGGTGAATGAATATATGGACATAGATGAAAAGGGATAAGCTAGGTGAATGAATATATGGACATAGATGAAAAGGGATAAGCTAGGTGAATGAATATACGGACATAGATGAAAAGGGATAAGCTAGGTGAATGAATATATGGACATAGATGAAAAGGGATAAGCTAGGTGAATGAATATACGGACATGGTGGAATAGGGACAAGATTGCTGAAGGAATACATGGACATAAGGGAATGGATCAACCATGACACTACAAATTGCAGCGAGAAGTGAGTCATCAATACATGGTAAAGAACTGAAAACATTGGAAAGTGTAGAGTGCCTGTAATGAGGCACGGGCTCCCTCCAGCCTCCAGACATACTACCTTTATCTATTCATTGCTATATACGCTCCAACATGGAGACTCTCATAGACTGGAGTGAGGACGGCACTATAGAGAGAGGCCCTGACCAGGCACTGCCACTTCTATATATTTTTTGAAATGTGAAACTAAAACTTCTGTTTTTAACACAAACTGCTAGACTGTGTCATTTTTTAGTCATTTTTTATTATTTTTTTTTTTTTTGCAGGTTAGCTGGTAAATGTGCTGGAAATACATTTTGTTTTGCCGAATCTTTTTAATGACTTCTTCCTCCCAGGAGAGAAGAACGCTCAAAATTCCACAGGAACACGCTGCAGCCCATTGCAGGAGAACGTTCTCCTGGGAATCCCAGCACCGGCCTCTCCCGGGAGACTTTTTTAAGCCATTATTATTTTGGAGGAAGGGGGATGGTAATAAAGAGGACCTTCAATTATCACGTAGAAATCAGTCAGTTACTTCCAGCACAATAATCTTGGCCTGACTATAGTAGATCTTCTTGTCCAGGGGTCTCCAAATGTTTCACTACGAGGGCCACATTGTATATTGTATAAATATTTGTGAGCCTAAAAAAAAAAAAAATCAGTTTTATAAATGAATGAATACAATTTATTTGAAGCTTTTTTTATATTCAGCATGATGTGATTTAGAACAAAAGAGAAACTTCAGTAAAGCAAAAAAATTCTAAAGAAACTTCAGCCAATAAGCAGTTGCCACCGTATAACCAGGGGAGCACTGGCCCAGGGGGCAGCTGCCCCCCCCCCCCCGGGCTGCTCTGATGTCCTGTAAAAAGGCTGCACTGCTTCTGCCACAGACATGCCTAAATGATTCCTGGTGGAGAAGTAAAAAGTCCCCACCACTGACCTACTGAGTGCGGGATGAAGACAAGGAAAAAGTGCAGGACCCCCCTAGCATGGATGGTGTAAACTGTGTCTGAGCAGAGGCCAGTTCCATGCCCCACTGGAGACTCTCCTGCTGGCAGCCTCGACCGAGCTGTCCCAGCTCCCCCCCAACTGCCCCCCGCTGGCCAGGTGGGGAACCTTGATTCGATCTGTAGAAAGTACCTGAAGCGGAGCTTCAGCCTGGAACGGGGGTCAGGAGGAGCCCAGGAAGAGGGAGAGTGGGAGGGGGGCCGGGTCGCTGCACCATGGGCCTGTGGTTTGAACTAAAAGTTGCCCATCTGCCCCTGTGTATAACTTACATATACGGCAGCAAGGCGGCTCTCCTGCTCCAGATCACGTACCTAGTACATGATATGGCATTTCTAGGTCGGGGGCACGTGCGTGCGCCACTGGCAACCCCGGCACTGCTGTGATTTTACACAGCAGATGCCGGCACCCGCCAATCGCCCGGAATACACACAGGATGGAGCTCTGCCTATGGAACTGTCAGGACTCTGGAGGTGAGCCTGACGTGCAGAGGGTAGCCTCTAGCTCACCGAGGGATGGAGCACAGACGAGTCAGTAGAAGCAGGCTAACTCGAGGTGCAGAATCTAAGTGCCAACCGGTCTTCACCAGAGCCTCTGATGGTGAGGATGGATTTCGCTGCGTGTATAGCACTAGGTCGCGGTCCTTGGGGTTGCCCCACCAGGAGGTGAACAGGTCTGGATCCGGTGGCAGATGAACAGACAAGGATAAAGCAGACAAGCGAGGTCAGGGCGGGCATCAGACAAGCGAGGTGAAGGACAAGCCAGGAGGTCAAACAGGAATCAAACTGGATACAACAGGTCTCAGATTCAGGAACACAGGAGAAGCTGCAGACAAGACCGCAAAGTGTAAATGAACCAGCCACCCTTAAATAGGCCGTATGGGCGCCAAGACCAAAAAGGTCATTGCATGCGCATGTGCGAGCACCTACGTGTCCGGGTCACGGCCGTCAGGAATTGGCGAACGCCTGTTAGCAAATTGAATGGGCAATTGTGATACAAAGGGACAGCGCTCAAAATATAAGGTGATAAATGTTGAATAATTCTATAATCATCTTAAACTAAACATTCAGTGATATGAATCAAAAAATGCTTAAATATATAATAAAGTGACAGTGCCTTTTGTAGAAATTATATTAGTAAATGGGATAAATGGTATTTGTTCCTTTAAGTGCCAAGTGCAAAAACGATGACAATAACACAGTCCTTGGTGATGTAATAAATTAAATTAAAGTGCTGGTGCTCAGTGAGATCCAATTCCACATGCAGACAAAGGGAGGGGAATCCGTCACCAGGTATTCAGCCCACTTATCAGACGACACCCTTGGGGTCTAGCATAGGTAAATGGTCCCTTTATGCTGATCACAATTCCTCTGTGGGCTTAGGGATGTGTGTTCAGGGGTCCGACCCACTATATGGGAGGGGCTGTGTGGATGTCCTCTATATGTCCGTTGGAACCGTGGTGGTCTCAGCAAGCCGCATGTAACACAATAGGGAGGCTCATAGTGTAATATGCATAGATGTTTTAATAAAATAAAGTAGTCACTTACATGTACAGAACGATAAATACAGCTGATAAATAGGAAGCAGCGTTGGAGCCGGTTTGCATTCCGGCTGTGTTCCGGAAGGCGGAAGTGACGTAGGGCGTAGCACGTGATCCGACGCGTTTCGTCATCAAACGTATGACGTCATCAGGGATTGCGTGCTACGCTCAGTCTATCCTATTTATATACCTCCAAGCGGACCATTGGCCAATAAGTGCGTGGAAATTTTAAGAGATCTTTGCAGCCATCTAGTGGACAATAGGGGCTAAGATTGTGAGACTTGTCATCACGCCACCTAGTGTCGGTTTTACATTTACCATATTATATGGCCTTGAATTTATTTGCTACAAATACGGCCCATAACCGCTTGAATGGGCAAAGGAGAGGTTCGCACCTGCGCACTTCAGTGTGCACAGGGAGCATTCCTGACAGGAACCAACGCAGAGCTCTGTGCTGTCAGCGGGGAAAGTGATGGATTTTCTTTCCCTGCAAAGCACATCCCTTGGTAAAAGCAGCACATAATACACATAAACACTGGCTAGGCACACATCGCCCTAGATGTTTAACCCCTTCCCAGTCAGATTCATTGGTACAGTGACAGTGCATATTTTTAGCACTGATCATTCTAAGCACCCCTGTCAGTACTAAATGGTTTGTCTCATCTCTGTAACTGTTGCATCTGCAGGAGAGCTTGTTCTGGTGAAAAACAACAGACTTCTTGGCAGGCTCATCAGAGGAAAATAAGGGAAAGAGAGCCAAGAAAAAAAAAGAAAACAAACGCAGTCATCACATCTAAGAGTTAGTAAGCTGCAATATCATAAATGTAACCTTTTGGATTTAATACCACTTTAATATATAAAACTCTCCCCTCTGGGTGATATACAGTGGGTACGGAAATTTTTCACTCTTTGTTATATTGCAGCCATTTGCTAAAATCATTTAAGTTGATTCTTCTTCCTCATGAATGTACACATAGCACTCCATACTGACAGAAAAACACAGAATTGTTGACATTGTTGCAGATTTATTAAAAAAGAAAAACTGAAATATCACATGGTCCTAAGTATTCAGACCCTTTGCTCAGTATTTAGTAGAAGCCCCCTTTTGATCTAATACAGCCAGGAGTCTTTTTGGGAAAGATGCAACAAGTCTTTCACACCTGGATTTGGGGATCTTCTGCCATTCCTCCTTGCAGATCCTCTCCAGTTCTGTCAGGTTGGATGGTAAACGTTGGTGGACAGCCATTTTTAGGTCTCTCCAGAGATGCTCAATTGGGTTTAAGTCAGGGCTCTGGCTGGGCCATTCAAGAACAGTCACGGAGTTGTTGTGAAGCCACTCCTTCGTTATTTTAGCTGTGTGCTTAGGGTCATTGTCTTGTTGGAAGGTAAACCTTCGGCCCAGTCTGAGGTCCAGAGCACTCTGGAGAAGGTTTTTGTCCAGGATATCCCTGTACTTGGCCGCATTCATCTTTCCCTCGATTGCAACCAGTCGTCCTGTCCCTGCAGCTGAAAAACACCCCCACAGCATGATGCTGCCACCACCATGCTTCACTGTTGGGACTGTATTGGACAGGTGATGAGCAGTGCCTGGTTTTCTCCACACATACCGCTTAGAATTAAGGCCAAAAAGTTCTATTTTGGTCTCATCAGACCAGAGAATCTTATTTCTCACCATCTTGGAGTCCTTCAGGTGTTTTTTTAGCAAACTCCATGCGGGCTTTCATGTGTCTTACACTGAGGAGAGGCTTCCGTCGGGCCACTCTGCCATAAAGCCCCGACTGGTGGAGGGCTGCAGTGATGGTTGAATTTCTACAACTTTCTCCCATCTCCTGACTGCATCTCTGGAGCTCAGCCACAGTGATCTTTGGGTTCTTCTTTACCTCTCTCACCAAGGCTCTTCTCCCCCGATAGCTCAGTTTGGCCGGACGGCCAGCTCTAGGAAGGGTTCTGGTCGTCCCAAACGTCTTCCATTTGAGGATTATGGAGGCCACTGTGCTCTTAGGAACCTTAAGTGCAGCAGAAATCTTTTTGTAACCTTGGCCAGATCTGTGCCTTGCCACAATTCTGTCTCTGAGCTCTTCAGGCAGTTCCTTTGACCTCATGATTCTCATTTGCTCTGACATGCATTGTGATCTGGAAGGTCTTATATAGACAGGTGTGTGGCTTTCCTAATCAAGTCCAATCAGTATAATCAAACACAGCTGGACTCAAATGAAGGTGTAGAACCATCTCAAGGATGATCAGAAGAAATGGAAAGCACCTGAGTTAAATATATGAGTGTCACAGCAAAGGGTCTGAATACTTAGGACCATGTGATATTTCAGTTTTTCTATTTTAATAAATCTGCAACAATGTCAACAATTCTGTGTTTTTCTGTCAGTATGGGGTGCTATGTGTACATTCATGAGGAAGAAGAATGAACTTAAATGATTTTAGCAAATGGCTGCAATATAACAAAGAGTGAAAAATTTAAGGGGATCTGAATACTTTCCGTACCCACTGTACAGTATAGTGGATATAAAAAGTCTACACACCCCGGGTAAAATGTCCGGTTTCTGTGATGTAAAAAAATGAGACAAAGAGAAATGGTTTCAGAACTTTTTCCACCTTTATTGTGACCTATAAACTGCACACCCTTAAGCTAATACTTTGTTGAAGCACCTTTTGATGTTATTCCAGCACTCAGTCTCATTGGGTATAAATCTATCAGCATGGCACATCCTGACTTGGCAATATTTGCTCGCTCTTCTTTTTTAAAAAAAAAGCTCCAAATTTGTCAAATTGTGAGGCCATCTCCTGTGCACAGCCCTCTTCACATCAATCCACAGATTTTCAATGGGATTCAGGTCTGGGCTCTGGTAGGGCCATTCCATAACTTGAACTTTCTTCTGGCTCGGCCATTTCTTTGGTGATTTGGCTGTATGATTTGGGTGGTTGCCATGCTGAAAGATTAAGTTTCTCTTCATGTTCAGCTTTCTAGCAGAAGCCTGAAGGTTTCGTGCCAATATTGACTGCTATTCTGAACTGTTCATAAATCCCTCTACCCTGCCTAAGGCCGCTGTTCCAGCTGAAGAAATACAGCTCCAAAGCATGATGCTGCCACCACCATGCTTCACAGTGGGTATGGTTTTCTTTTGGTGATGTGTGTTGTTTTTGCGCCAAACATATCTTGTGGAATTATGGCCAAAAATGTCAACCTTGGTTTCATCAGACCAGAACACATTTTCCCACATGCTTCTGGGAGACTTCAGATGTGTTTTTGCAAAAATTAGCCGGACTTGGATGTTTTTTTTGGTAAGAAAAGGCTTCCGTCTTCACTCTCCCCCATAGCCCAGACATATGAAGAATACGGGAGATTGTTGTCACATGGACCACACAGCCACTACTTCCCACATATTCCTGCAGCTCCTCTAATGTTGCTGTAGACCTCTTGGCAGCCTCCCTGACCAGTTTTCTTTTTGTTTTTCCATCAATTTTGGAGGGATGTCCAGTTCTTGCTGATGTCACTGTTGTGCCATATTTTCTCCACTTGATGATGAATGTCTTCACTGTGTTCCATGGTACAGTATCTGACAAAAGTAAGTACACCCCTCACATTTTATTCTATCTTTTCATGTGACAACACTGAAGAAATGAGACTTTGCTACAATGTAAAGTAGTGAGTGTACAGCTTGTATAACAGTGTAAATTTACTGTCCCCTCAAAATAACTCAACACACAGCCATTAATGTCTAAACCGCTGGCAACAAAAGTGAGTACACCCCTAAATGTGACAATGTCCAAATTGGGCCCAATTAGCCATTTTCCCTCCCCGGTGTCATGTGACTCGTTAGTGTTACAAGGTCTCAGGTGTGAATGGGGAGCAGGTGTGTTAAATTTGGTGTTATCGCTCTCACTCTCTCATACTGGTCACTGGAAGTTCAACATGGCACCTCATGGCAAAGAACTCTCTGAGGATCTGAAAAAAAGAATTGTTGCTCTACATAAAGATGGCCTAGGCTATAAGAAGATTGCCAAGACCCTGAAACTGAGCTGCAGCACGGTGGCCAAGACCATACAGCGGTTTAACAGGACAGGTTCCACTCAGAACAGCCCTCGCCATGGTCCACCAAAGAAGTTGAGTGCACGTGCTCAGCGTCATATCCAGAGGTTGTCTTTGGGAAATAGACGTATGAGTGCTGCCAGCATTGCTGCAGAGGTTGAAGGGGTGGGGGAGGGGTCAGCCTGTCAGTGCTCAGACCATACGCCGCACACTGCATCAAATTGGTCTGCATGGCTGTCATCCCAGAAGGAAGGAAGCCTCTTCTAAAGATGATGGACAAGAAAGCCCGAAAACAGTTTGCTGAAGACAAGCAGACTAAGGAAATGGATTACTGGAACCATCTCCTGTGCTCTGATGAGACCAAGATAAACTTATTTCGTTCAGATGGTGTCAGGCGTGTGTGGGGGCAACCAGGTGAGGAGTACAAAGACAAGTGTGTCTTCCTACAGTCAAGCATGGTGGTGGGAGTGTCATGGTCTGGGGCTGCATGAGTGCTGCTGGCACTGGGGAGCTACAGTTCATTGAGGGAACCATGAATGCCAACATGAACTGTGACATACTGAAGCAGAGCATGATCCCCTCCCTTCAGAGACTGGGCCGCAGGGCAGTATTCCAACATAACCACCCCAAACACCTCCAAGATGACCACTGCCTGGCTAAAGAAGCTGAGGGTAAAGGTGATGGACTGGCCAAGCATGTCTCCAGACCTAAACTCTATTGAGCATCTGTGGGGATCCTCAAACAGAAGGTGGAGGAGCGCAAGGTCTCTAACATCCACCAGCTCTGTGATGTCATCATGGAGGAGTGGAAGAGGACTCCAGTGGCAACCTGTGAAGCTCTGGTGAACTCCATGCCCAAGAGGGTTAAGGCAGTGCTGGAAAATAATGGCGGCCACACAAAATATTGTCACTTTGGGTCAAATTTGAACATTTTCACTTAGGGGTGTACTCACTTTTGTTGCCAGCGGTTTAGACATTAATGGCTGTGTGTTGAGTTATTTTGAGGGGACAGTAAATTTACACTGTTATACAAGCTGTACACTCACTACTTTACATTGTAGCAAAGTCTCATTTCTTCAGTGTTGTCACATGAAAAGCTAGAATAAAATATTTACAAAAATGTGAGGGGTGTACTTACTTTTGTCAGATACTGTAAGTATTCACACCCTTTGCTCAATTCTTTGGTGAAGCTCCTTTGGCACCAATTACACCCTCAAGTCTTTTTGAGTATGATGCTACAAGCTTGGCACACCTATTTTTGGGCAGTTTCTCCCATTCTTCTTTGCAGGACCTCTCAAGCTTCATCAGGTTGGATTGGGGAGGGTCGGTGCTCAGCCATTTTCAGATCTCTCCAGAGATGTTCAATCGGGTTCAAGTCTGGGCTCTGGCTGGGCCACTCAAGGACATTCACAGAGTTGTCCCGTAGCCACTCCTTTGTTATCTTGGCTGTGTGCTTAGGGTCATTGTTCTGTTGGAAGATAAGTCTGAGGTCCAGAGCACTCTGGAGAAGGTTTTTATCAAGGATGTCTCTGTACATTGCTGCATTCATCTTTCCCTCGATCCTGACTAGTCTCCCAGTTCCTGCTGCTGAAAAATATCCCCACAGCATGATGCTGCCACCACCATGCTTCACTGTAGGGATGGTATTGTCCAGGTGATGAGCGGTGCCTGGTTTCCTCCAGACATGACGCTTGCCATTCAGGCCAAATAGATCAATCTTTGTTTTATCAGAGCAGAGAATTTTGTTTCTCATGGTCTGAGAGTCCTTCAGGTGCCTTTTGGAAAACTCCAGGAGGGCTGTAATGTGCCTTTTACTCAGGAGGGTCTTCCGTCTGGCGACTCTACCGTATAGGCCTGATTGGTGGAGTGCTGCAGAGATGGTTGTTCTTCTATAAGGTTCTCCTCTCTCCACAGAGAAACGCTGGAGCTCTGTCAAAGTGACCATCCGGTTCTTGGTCCCCTATTCTGACTAAGGCCCTCCTCCCCCGATTACTCAGTTTGGCCGGGCGGCTCGCTCTAGGAAGAGTCCTGGTGGTTCCAAACTTCTTCCATTTATGAATGATGGAGACCACTGTGCTCATTGGGAACTTCAATGCTGCAGAAATGTTTCTGTACCCTTCCCCCGATCTGTGCCTCCATACAATCCTGTCTCCGAGGTCTACAGACAATTCCGTGGACTTCATGGCTTGGTTTGTGCTCTGACATGCACTGTAACTGTGGGACCTTATATAGACAGGTGTGTGCCTTTCCAAATCATGTCCAATCAACTGAATTTACCACAGGTGGACTCCAATCAAGTTATAGAAACATCCCAAGGATGATCAGTGGAAACAGGATGCACCTGAGCTCAGTTCTGAGTGTCAGGGCAAAGGGTGTAAATACTTATGTACATGGGATTTTTTTCCTTTTTTATTTTTATTAAATTTGCAAAGATTTCAAACAAACTTCTTTCACGTTGTCATTATGGGGGAGGGGTTTGTAGAATTTTGAGGAAAATAATGAATTGAATCCATGTTGGAATAAGGCTGTAACATAAAATGTGGAGTATGTATAGTTCATGTTGATTGAGAGAGTTTATTTCCGCTTTAACTTTATTTTTCTTTTACGGTCTACCAGTTACCAAAACTTTGCTGCGTTGTAATTGGGATGAAAAGAAAACCTCTCAGCAAGGATCTTTATCACCTAAGTGAACGGAAATCCCCCGAAGAGTCGGAATTAACAGCCAGATTCACAGCCCTTCAAACGACCCAGCGAAGTTGCTTTAAAAGCGTTCAATTTATGGCTTTTGTACTTCTCAAAAAGTGCTTTCATCCGGAATACTAGAGGGACGAGGTGACGATAATTCCACCCAAAGAGAATTCTTCCCCACTCAGCGATCTTAATTTATGTCCCTCTCCGGAGAAGCGATCTACGCATGGAGGGAGAGGACAATATGCCGGGAGGACGAGCCGCTAATAGCTTTAAGGTTCTACAGTGGACTGGTAGAAGGCCGTGGGGGGGGGGGGGGGGGGGTAAAAGGGTCACGTCACCCAGAAAACAAAAATCTGTCAGGTATGAGCAGACAGGTGGGCTGGACCACCAACTCATTTCCCATACCTGTAGGTAACTATAGAGCCCTCTAAGCTGTAGATGACTATAGAGCCCTCCAACCTGTAGATGACTATAGAGCCCTCCAACCTGTAGATGACTATAGAGCCCTCCAACCTGTAGATGACTATAGAGCCCTCTAAGCTGTAGATGACTATAGAGCCCTCTAAGCTGTAGATGACTATAGAGCCCTCCAACCTGTAGATGACTATAGAGCCCTCCAACCTGAAGATGACTATAGAGCCATCCAACCTGTAGATGACTATAGAGCCCTCCAACCAGTAGATGACTATAGAGCCCTCCAACCTGTAGATGACTATAGAGCCCTCCAACCTGTAGATGACTATAGAGCCCCCCAACCTGTAGATGACTATAGAGCCCTCCAACCTGAAGATGACTATAGAGCCATCCAACCTGTAGATGACTATAGAGCCCTCCAACCAGTAGATGACTATAGAGCCCTCCAACCTGTAGATGACTATAGAGCCCTCCAACCTGAAGATGACTATAGAGCCATCCAACCTGTAGATGACTATAGAGCCCTCCAACCAGTAGATGACTATAGAGCCCTCCAACCAGTAGATGACTATAGAGCCCTCCAACCTGTAGATGACTATAGAGCCCTCCAACCTGTAGATGACTATAGAGCCCTCCAACCTGTAGATGACTATAGAGCCCTCCAACCTGTAGGTAACTATAGAGCCCTCTAAGCTGTAGATGACTGTAGAGCCCTCCAAGCTGTAGATGACTATAGAGCCCTCCAAGCTGTAGATGACTATAGAGCCCTCCAACCTGTAGATGACTATAGAGCCCTCCAAGCTGTAGATGACTATAGAGCCCTCCAAGCTGTAGATGACTATAGAGCCCTCCAAGCTGTAGATGACTATAGAGCCCTCCAACCTGTAGATGACTATAGAGCCCTCAAACCTGTAGATGACTATAGAGCCCTCCAACCTGTAGAGGACTATAAAGTCCTCCAACCTGTAGATGACTATAGAGCCCTCCAAGCTGTAGATTACTATAGAGCCCTCCAAGCTGTAGATTACTATAGAGCCCTCCAACCTGTAGATGATTTTGGGGACCTCTAAGCTGTAGATGACTATAGAGCCCTCCAAGCTGTAGATGACTATAGAGCCCTCCAACCTGTAGATGACTATAGAGCCCTCCAACCTGTAGATGACTATAGAGCCCTCCAAGCTGAAGATGACTATAGAGCCCTCCAACCTGTACATGACTATAGAGTCCTCCAACCTGTACATGACTATAGAGCCCTCCAACCTGTAGATGACTATAGAGCCCTCCAACCTGTAGACGACTATAGAGCCCTCAAACCTGTAGACGACTATAGAGCCCTCAAACCTGTAGACGACTATAGAGCCCTCCAACCTGTAGACGACTATAGAGCCCTCAAACCCGTAGACGACTATAGAGCCCTCAAACCTGTACATGACTATAGAGTCCTCCAACCTGTAGATGACTATAGGGTCCTCCAAGCTGTAGATGACTATAGGGTCCTCCAACCTGTAGATGACTATTGAGCCCTCCAACCTGTAGATGACTATAGAGTTCTCCAAGCTGTAGATGACTATAGAGCCCTCCAACCTGTAGATGACTATAGAGCCCTCCAACCTGTAGATGACTATAGAGCCCTCCAACCTGTAGATGACTATAGAGCCCTCCAACCTATAGATGACTATAAAGCCCTCCAACCTGTAGATGACTATAGGGTCCTCCAACCTGTAGATGACTATAGAGCCCTCCAACCTGTAGATGACTATAGAGCCCTCCAACCTGTAGATGACCATAGAGCCCTCCAACCTGTAGATGACTATAGAGCCCTCCAACCTGTAGAGGACTATAGAGCCCTCCAACCTATAGATGACTATAAAGCCCTCCAACCTGTACATGACTATAGAGCCCTCCAAGCTGTAGATGACTATAGAGCCCTCCAACCTGTACATGACTATAGAACCCTCCAACCTGTACATGACTATAGAACCCTCCAACCTATAGATGACTATAGAGCCCTCCAACCTGTAGATGACTATAGAGCCCTCCAACCTGTACATGTAAGATTCAACCAGCCTCAGGAGAATGCCCCCTTTGTCATATAACCAGGGCTGGGACAAGGGGTGGGCAGGAGGGGGGGTTGCCCTGGGCACTGGTATCAAGTGAGGTGGAAGGGCGCCGTGATGAGATTGGAGGGGATTTGTGTTCAAAGGGGGGAATTTGGGGGGCAGCAGGTGGTAAGAATTGCTCTAGGAGGAGAAATTTGAGGGGGGGTAAAAGGGTCACGTCACCCAGAAAACAAACATATGTCAGTTATGAGTAGACAGGTGGGCTGGACCACCTACTCATTTGCGATACCTGTAGATGACTATAGAGCCCTCCAACCTGTAGATGACGATAGAGCCCTCCAACCTGTAGATGACTATACAGCCCTCCAACCTGTAGATGACTATAGAGCCCTCCAACCAGTAGATGACTATAGAGCCCTCCAAGCTGTAGATGACTATAGAGCCCTCCAACCTGTAGATGACTATAGAGCCCTCCAACCTGTAGATGACTATAGAGCCCTCCAACCTGTAGGTAACTATAGAGCCCTCTAAGCTGTAGATGACTACAGAGCCCTCCAAGCTGTAGATGACCATAGAGCCCTCCAAGCTGTAGATGACTATAGAGCCCTCCAACCTGTAGATGACTATAGAGCCCTCCAACCTGTAAATGACTATAGAGCCCTCAAACCTGTAGATGACTATAGAGCCCTCCAAGCTGTAGATGACTATAGAGCCCTCCAACCTGTACATGACTATAGAGCCCTCCAACCTGTAGATGACTATAGAGCCCTCCAACCTGTAGATGACTATAGAGTCCTCCAACCTGTAGATGACTATAGAGCCCTCCAAGCTGTAGATGACTATAGAGCCCTCCAACCTGTAGATGACTATAGAGCCCTCCAACCTGTAGATGACTATAGAGCCCTCCAACCTGTAGATGACTATAGAGCCCTCCAAGCTGTAGATGACTATAGAGCCCTCCAAACTGTAGATGACTATAGAGTCCTCCAACCTGTAGATGACTATAGAGCCCTCCAAGCTGTAGATTACTATAGAGCCCTCCAAGCTGTAGATTACTATAGAGCCCTCCAACCTGTAGATGATTTTGGGGCCCTCTAAGCTGTAGATGACTATAGAGCCCTCCAAGCTGTAGATGACTATAGAGCCCTCCAAGCTGTAGATGACTATAGAGCCCTCCAACCTGTAGATGACTATAGAGCCCTCCAACCTGTAGACGACTATAGAGCCCTCCAACCTGTAGATGACTATAGAGCCCTCAAACCTGTAGACGACTATAGAGCCCTCAAACCTGTACATGACTATAGAGTCCTCCAACCTGTAGATGACTATAGAGCCCTCCAAGCTGTAGATGACTATAGGGTCCTCCAACCTGTAGATGACTATTAAGCCCTCCAACCTGTAGATGACTATAGAGCCCTCCAACCTGTAGATGACTATAGAGCCCTCCAACCTGTAGATGACTATAGAGCCTTCCAACCTGTAGATGACTATAGAGCCCTCCAACCTGTAGATGACTATAGAGCCCTCCAACCTGTCCATGTAAAATTCAACCAGCCTCAGGAGAATGCCCCCTTTGTCATATAGCCAGGGCTGGGACAAGGGGTGGGCAGGAGGGGGGGTTGCCCTGGGCACTGGTATCAAGTGAGGTGGAAGGGCGCCGTGATGAGATTGGAGGGGATTTGTGTTCAAAGGGGGGAATTTGGGGGGCAGCAGGTGGTAAGAATTGCTCTAGGAGGAGAAATTTGAGGGGGGGTAAAAGGGTCACGTCACCCAGAAGACAAACATATTTCAGTTATGAGTAGACAGGTGGGCTGGACCACCAACTCATTTGCGATACCTGTAGATGACTATGGAGCCCTCCAACCTGTCCATGTAAGATTCAACCAGCCTCAGGAGAATGCCCCTTGTCATATAACCGGGGCTGGGACAAGGGGTGGGCAGCAGGCGGTGTTAAAAGGGGGAATTTGGGGGGCAGCAGGCGGTAAGAATTGCTCTAAGAGGAGAAATTTTTTTTGGGGGGGGGGGTGCTAGCAGTGGTGATTAAGGGGGATTGGTGCTGTGGGGGAGGATGGGGGAAGAGGATTTATGGTAGTGTAGGCCCTGTCTGCTTATCAGGGGGGCTGGATCTGTTAGCTGTGCTGTCACACGCCTCCAGGTGTGGCCTGTTGAGTCTGGGGAGTCTCCCCACTGTATCCAATGAGAGATCTTGTTGGACAGTGGAGGAAACCTAGCCAATAGCACACCGGGGTTTATGACTGTCCCAGTGGGCGGGGTTTGCCGCAATGCACCCTGGGATTGGGAATAAATCTGTGGGGAGCATGTGACTGAACGTCTTTTGGCGGGAGCATCAGTCCCAGGAGGAGGTGACGGCTGTCTCTCCTCCTGTAAAAGAGAGAAGGTGGTCCACACAGTCGGCCTAGGTACCGGAGGTTGAGCTGGGCTGCAAGGGATCCAGAGATCTTCAGGAAAAACAGTGTCGTGAGTACTCAAGATCTGCCCAGGGGTCTGCCTAGGAGAGGGGAACACTCCAGAGAGGTCAAAGGGGATCCAGGGGCCAGCTAACCAGGAGAGTACAATAAAGGGGGTGCCAAGTAGTGAAGGCCTGAAGAATAGGGATTAAAGAGGGTGCCAGGAAGGGCCCTGAAGTGTCTCAGCAGTACAGTCTGCACTACAAGTCAGCTACCTTAGAAAGGAGTAACTTAGGGAGCTTAAAGGACGTTTCCACAGTCAAAGATGAAGTTCTAGTAACTGGCCTACCCGAGGTCAGCATCATTGAAGCGCTAATCAACGCCAATCAGCATTTTTCAGTGTCCCTGCCTAATTGTGCATAGTTCAGTTGTTAGAGTATCCCACTTCTCCCTTCTCCCATCCAAGTTCTCAAATAAATCTTAAAAAACAAAAAACTGGACTGGTCCTTGTCTGAGGAGCTCACACTTGAAAACATGCTTAAAGGTACTGTTGTTGCTAGCGGTAACCCAGGGGAACCCACACTCAGCAGCTCCCTTGGTAGTAGTGCTACAGTAGGAAAGGGGATTAGGATTTTGTAATAGAAGCGGTGTGGGGGAGGATTGTGCTAAGAGGGGACATTTTTTTTGGGGGGGGGGGGGATTTGTGCTAATAGGGATGGTTGGGGGGGTATTTATGTTAAGAGGGGAAATTTAGGGATTGGGGGAAATTTGTGCTGGGAGGGAGGGATTTGGAGTGGGGGGAGAGGGGGTACTTGGAGGAGAAATTTTACTGGTAGAGGGTTTTTTTTTTTGGGGGGGGTGCATTTATGCTGGGGGGATTCTGGGGATGGGGGGGGGGGGCAAAGATTTGTTCTGGGAGAGGGGTTTCAGCAGGGGAGTAGATTTGTACTGGGAGGAGGGGGAATTTATGCTTAGAGGGTAATCATGCAGTTTAGTGCTCAGTTTTTTTTTTTCTGTGGGGGTAAAGGGGGGGGGGGGGCAATTTTGCTGACACATAATGCTCATGCATCCTCGGGGGAAGGATGCCGTTTGGCATGTCTGCCCTGGGCTCTAGGTGACCTTGTCCTGCCACTGCTATGGTTCCCCAGGAAATCCCCCCCGGTAATATCTTGCTCTGCTTCCTTCCCTTCTTCCTCCAGAGAAGCCATTCTCAACTCTTTTTACCCTTTCAATAGTTTTTAGGTCTCAGGGAACCCCCCCAAACAAAGTAATTAAGTGTGCAGCTTGTAGGCAGGTGCTGGTTTCCCCTCCGTCCTGTAGGTGGCACTGTGATGGAGCGGAGTCTATTAGAGGAATTATCCATCATGGACTTCATCAGTCTCTCAGAGAAGCCAGTTGTCTGATTGGATGCTGTAATCTCTCAAGAGCTCAGGCGGCCATCTTGGATTGGGACTCTATATAATAGGGTGACTCGCTTTATTTGGGCTCAATTTGAGCAAGGGGAAAGTCAGGGACAGAGACCCCGCTGGTGAGGGAAAGTAAATAGTGCAGGGAGAGGTTCCTGGTGAGAAGGGTCAGAACAGGGACAACGCCTGCAGGGTAATAACATCCCAGGATCTGGAGTAGTACATTGGACTTTCCCTAGCAGAATTACTGTCCCATCCAGTGCACCACAAACCACCACCCCTCCAATGGAAGCCGTATTTAGGTAATATAGGCCAAAGTCTGGTACCATTGCCCTACTCATTACCACGAACCCGTACTTCAATATACAAGATATTCACATAATCAGGGACTGTGGTCTCTCCTTGACCGGGTAACTTGGGCCTAGGCCCCGCCTACAAGCTCAGAATACATTCCTGTGATTGGAAGGTTGAAGAGAGTAAATAGAAGAATGAGATTTACTTAAAAATCATCAAATTAAATAAATAGTAATACTGGGCAGAAAAGAAGCACAGAAAGTGAAAGTTGCCCCTTACATTGACAGTCAGTGTAGAAGAGATCTCTTACAATGGGGGGAAGTAGGGATGAGCTGAAGGTTCAGGAAGGCAGTGATGCACAGCTCCCAACTGTCCCTGATTTTGAGGGACTGTCCCTGATTTTGAGGGACTGTCCCTGATTTAAAATAAAGTCCCTCTGTCCCTCTGTACCTCTGTCCCTCTGTACCTCTGTCCCTCTGTCCCTCTGTCCCTCTGTACCTCTGTCCCTCTGTACCTCTGTACCTCTGTCCCTCTGTACCTCTGTCCCTCTGTACCTCTGTACCTCTGTCCCTCTGTCCCTCTGTCCCTCTGTACCTCTGTCCCTCTGTACCTCTGTCCCTCTGTCCCTCTGTACCTCTGTCCCTCTGTACCTCTGTACCTCTGTCCCTCTCTCCTCCTCATTTGTCTCTTATTTTGCTCTGATCTATATATTTATATATAAAATGCACTTTTTATCTTTCAAAAAGTGTTTCCCAGTACTAAACCTGTCATCCAATTTCTAAATTGCTGCATTCATTAGTACATTTCAAAAGTTAGTATAAAGGAATAGTAGTGGTAAAAAAAAAAAAAAAAAAAAAAAAAAAAAAAAAAAAAAGCACTGGTGGGTTTAACTAATCATTTTGTGTGTAGGGGGTGTGTCCTATGCCTGCATACTTTTGCTAATAGGTGTCCCTGCTTCCCATCTCAGAAAGTTGGGAGGTATGGTGATGTCACTTCCTAAACATCCAGCAATATACTCAGTGATGTCACTTCCTGAACACCTAGCAATGTACTCAGTGATGTCACTTCCTGAGCATCTAGCAATATACTCAGTGATGTCACTTCCTAAGCACCTAGCAATGTACTCAGTGATGTCACTTCCTGAGCACCTAGCAATGTACTCAGCGATGTCACTTCCTGAACACCCAGCAATGTACTCAGTGATGTCACTTCCTGACCACCTAGCAATGTACTCAGCGATGTCACTTCCTGAGCACCTAGCAATATACTCAGTGATGTCACTTCCTAAGCACCTAGCAATGTACTCAGTGATGTCACTTCCTGAGCACCTAGCAATGTACTCAGTGATGTCACTTCCTGAACACCCAGCAATGAAGGCAGTAATGTCATTTAATTAAAACACCCAGCAATGTAGACAATGATGTCACTTCCTGTACACCCTGAAATGCCAGCAGTGATGTCACTTCCTGAACACCCAGCAATGCTGGCAGTGATGTCACTTCCTAAACACCCAGCAATTCAAACAGTGATGTCACTTCCTAAACACCCAGAAATGCAGTCAGTGATGTCACTTCCTGAACACCTAGAAATGCAAGCAGTGATGTCACTTTCTGAACACCCAGCAATGCAAACAATAATGTCACTTTCTGAACACCCAGAAATGCAGGCAGTGATGTCACTTCCTGAACACCCAGCAACGCAAACAGTGATGTCACTTCCTGAACACCCAGCAATGCAGGCGGTGATGTCACTTCCTGAACACCCAGCAATGCAGGAAGTGATGTCACTTCCTGAGCACCCAGCAATGCAGTCAGTGATGTCACTTCCTGAACACCCAGCAACGCAAACAGTGATGTCACTTCCTGAAAACCCAGAAATGCAGGCAGTGTTGTTGCTTCCTGAACCCCCAGCAATGCAGGCAGTGATGTCGCTTCCTGAACACCCAGCAATGCTGGCAGTGATGTCACTTCCTGAACACCCAGCAATGCAGGCAGTGATGTCGCTTCCTGAGCACCCAGCAATGCAGTCAGTGATGTCACTTCCTGAGCACCCAGCAATGCAGTCAGTGATGTCACTTCCTGAGCACCCAGCAATGCAGTCAGTGATGTCGCTTCCTGAACCCCCAGCAATGCTGGCAGTGATGTCACTTCCTGAGCACCCAGCAATGCAGTCAGTGATGTCACTTCCTGAGCACCCAGCAATGCAGTCAGTGATGTCAGTCAATCACAAGTCATAACATATGGGGGCAACAGGACTATTATGAGTTAGAATGACTTTGATTGCAGATGGGGGGAGGGGCAGAGAAGTATATTAGGGGATCCGTCACGCCTGTTTCTTTCTCTCTGCCGAGGTGCCTAATTTCCAGAGACAAATAGGCCAGAGAAGTAAATGAATAAAACTTGTCAGACTTTTGTTTA
The DNA here is from genome assembly GCF_965119305.1 of Pelophylax lessonae. Classification (NCBI taxonomy): domain Eukaryota; kingdom Metazoa; phylum Chordata; class Amphibia; order Anura; family Ranidae; genus Pelophylax; species Pelophylax lessonae. The sequence continues at coordinate 1,832,184 of NC_138772.1, read as the reverse complement.
GCGTCTCCGTCATGCAAATTGCTGCGGTAATTTAGAGCGGAGAGTGTTTGTGAATTCTTCATTATCCGTTCCTATTAATATTTTCCCTTGGTCAGCATACTGAGCGTTTCAGTCATTTTTCAGATATTATTGTTTCCACGATAAAATAGCCGCCATTCTAATTAACAAATAATTAATTTCACGCTTCTCATGAAAGTAATTGATTTTTCTCTGATTATTCCAATATTCCGGAGCACACACCACTAGGCAGCTGATTAAAATATCCCGACTAATCTGCCTTCCTCTTCCTAATCATTGGCTCTTTGAAGATAATTTAAGACCTGAGTTTGTTTTGAAGGTTTTTTTTTTATTTTATTTTTTTATGTTTTGATGGGAGAAGTGCGCTGTTTATTAAACATGATAATCATCGGCCAATGAAACGTGGAGAAGAGTTTTCAGGGAAAAAAGTTTATTTTAAGGAAACAAAAAGTTTTATTAACTCAAAACTTGGCTGTGTCCTGTTAGGACAAGATCAACCATTAACCCCCAAACCAGATGACCCCCCCCAAACCCCAATTTGTTTATATCTAGCCATCCCATGCACATATATGGCGATGGGAGGCCGCTCTGCGCCGGATCACGTACATGTGTGTGATCTGGCATTTCTGGGGAGGATCTGCGCTGTGATTCGGTACAGCAGAAGCCGATCAGCAGGTTCCAGCCAATGATTTAAGGCTGGGACCTGCTGGTCGGTTTAGCAAATGACAGGACAGAGCTCTGTGTCTACTAACAACACAGAGCTCTGTACATGGAGCAGAGACGCGGCTGTTTTTTTCTCCCTGCTAAGCAAAAATCAGGTCACATCTACTAGTAAAAGCAGCACACAATACACTGGTTAGGCACACAGTTACTCATCGTCACTGGGAGTGAAAGGCAGATACTTAATGGTTTGGATTGCTTCAAGTGGGACAGTAATATTTGTCTGCAATATCTCTCGAGAAATATGAAGATTTAATCCCACTTTACACTGTGAGATCTATAGACTGTTGCCATGAAGTCTGTGACTCCTAAATAATCATAGCAATACGAAGATGTGTATTACATGTACTTCAATGTAGGAGACGGACAGACTGTCATTGGCAGTCTTGTCCTACTGTCTGTTTTGAGGTGAGATGTGGATTGTGTTAAGTCTGCCTGTCCCATAGTTAATGACCTCACATTGTTTCTGTCCAGATGGCTAGATAATTAGTTCAGGTTAATTCTATTTCTGTGTACAATTGCACCTGCATATACAGTAATAATGTAATCAGGCCACCCCTGACATGTGTGTGGTAATCTGATCAGGAGGGGGAGGTCCATGCTGTATATAAATTCTGTGTGACTGTTCAATAAAGAGTGATTCCAGTACAAGCTAAGTTGTTGGCTAGCTTTGTATGAGGGCGGCTGGGAAAATCTGGTATATATGTTCATGACTGCAAGAAAGCCGTATACTGACGGAAGACCACAAGTACAGTGTGGGTCGGCGGTTCCGTTACACCTCCCTGGCCGTAATCCCGAGTGTGGCTCGGGGTAATGTTCAGTACCAGAAGCAATAACCCCGGGCCACACTCGGGATTACCCCGTAGTAAACTTTCCTTGTCCCTACGATCCCCTGATGTCCTCCGACCGATGCCGGTGTTCTATCAGAATACCGCCACCTATCAGATTCTGCAACTGGAAGTGACGTTGGTACAAGAAAACTTACTGTGCATGACCCGTGCGCTCCAACATGGCTGCTATGCGTCCAATAGCTTTCCTAATGTGACAGAACACGAAGCAGCAGCTGACATCTTTTTACACCCAGGTACCCAAATAAACTTTATGTTCTTTATTCCTCAAAAAATAGAGCTTTCTTTTGGTGGTATTTGATCACCTGTGCGATTTTTATTTTTTGCGCTATAAACAAAAAAAGAGCGACAATTCTGGAAAAAAAAACCCATATTTTTCACATTCTGCTATATAACATTCCCAATAAAAAATAATTAAAAAAACGATTTTTTCACCATTTTAGGCCAATTTGTATTCTGCTACATATTTTTGGTAACAAGAGAAAAAAAATCCCAATAAGCGTATTTTGATTGGTTATCGCGTCTACAAACTAAGGGAAAGATTTCTGTCATTTTTAATTATTTATTTATTTTTTTACTAGTATTGGTGGCAATCTGCGATTTTTAGCGGGACTGCGACATTGCGGCAGACAGATTGGACCCCTAACTGACATTTTTTACACTTTTGGGGGGACCAGTGACATTACTACAGTAATCAGTGCTAGAAAATATGCACTGTCACTGTAATAATGACACTGGCAGGGAAGGGGTTAACACCAGGGGCGATCAAAGGTTAAATGTGAGCCTAGGGGGTGTTTTCTAATTGTTAGGGGGATGGGCTTATGAAATAAATACGGAGACCTGTGTTCTTAAATAGGAGGAGCTCTGTGTTGATTGCTGAGAGAACAACGGTCTGCCGTGTTTACAACATCCGACTGCTGTTCTGTCTTCACATGGAGTGATAGCAGCCCGCCGGCCCCGTGGCTTGGCTTCCCTGCTGGCGATTGTTCGCCCGGGAAACTGCCGTCCTGCTGGGTATATAGGCGGCGGCTGGTCAGCAAGTGGTTAAAGTGTATTTTTTCCCAAAAAACTGTGTTTGAAAGAGTTTGTTGCAAATACAGTGTGACATTAAAAATTGCAATGATAACCATTTTATTCTCTGGGGTTTCTGCTAAAAAAAAAAATATATAATGTTTGGGGGTTCTAAGTAATTTTCTAGCAAAAAATACTGATTTTACCTTGTAAGCAACAAATGTCAGAAATAGGCGGGGTCTTTAAGAGGTTAAACTGCCCTCCCTTACAGACAGAAGTTAATTCCGTTGATGTAAAAGAAGGAAATGATACATTGTATAACATTGTGTTTATAGTTATCTCCCAGCCTTAGTAATGTTGATAAACATTTGCGGGGGGGGGGGGGAGACATCAGTGTGATGTCAGACATCCCTTGTGATTCGAAGTTATGGGATTCGGAGCGTACTGCTCTGCAAATCACATGCAATGTTTGTGCGATGCAAATTCAGCCACACAGATTGTACAGCTGAATTCGCATCACATTCAGACACAACTCGCACAGGACCCTTTTTTGGGTCTGCACCAGAATCGGATCGAATGGATATTCACACCAATGCGATCCAATTCATATCCAAACTGACAGTTCACACTGCGATATGTGAACTGATCTGGGGGTGTTGTTAACTTTGTATTGACACCCCCAGCGATTCGCATATGGCAGTGTGAACTGCCTGCGAGTTGAGTGCGATGCGAGAACCCGCAGTGGAATCGGAGGGTTCCAGCATCGCATATGTGTGTGAACCGGGACTAAGAATCAAGGACATGCTATTTCAGTGTCGCACATATGCGAATCGCCTTGGGGTGTCAATACAAAGATAACGACACCCCCAGATCAGTTCACATATCGCAGTGCTAACTGTCAGTTCTGACATGAATGGTGCTGACCCAAAAAAAGGGCCTGTGCGAGTTGTGTCCGAATCTGATGCAAATATACCCACATCTATCTATCTATCTATCTATCTATCTATCTATCTATCTATCTATCTATCTATCTATCTATCTATCTATCTATCTATCTATCTATCTATCTATCTATCTATCTATCTATCTATCTATCTATCCACTTCTACACCCAGCCCCCCCCCCCCCCCCCCGCTGTCCATCTATCCCATAGATAGATAGATAGATAGATAGATAGATAGATAGATAGATAGATAGATAGATAGATAGATAGATAGACAGACAGAGGGGGGATGTCCTGGGTGTAGAAATGGATAGATAGATAGATAGATAGATAGATAGATAGATAGATAGATAGATAGATAGATAGATAGATAGATAGATAGATAGATAGATAGATAGATAGATAGATAGATAGATAGATAGATAGATAGATAGATTCTATCTATCTACCTATCTATCTATCTATCTATCTATCTATCTATCTATCTATCTATCTATCTATCTATCTATCTATCTGTCTGTCTGTCTGTCTGTCTGTCTGTCTGTCTGTCTGTCTATCTATCTATCTATCTATCTATCTATCTATCTATCTATCTATCTATCTATCTATCTATCTATCTATCCACTTCTACACCCAGCCCCCCCCCCCCCCCGCTGTCCATCTATCCCATAGATAGATAGATAGATAGATAGATAGATAGATAGATAGATAGATAGATAGATAGATAGATAGATAGATAGACAGACAGACAGAGGGGGGATGTCCTGGGTGTAGAAATGGATAGATAGATAGATAGATAGATAGATAGATAGATAGATAGATAGATAGATAGATAGATAGATAGATAGATAGATAGATAGATAGATAGATAGATAGATAGATAGATAGATAGATAGATAGATAGATAGATTCTATCTATCTACCTATCTATCTATCTATCTATCTATCTATCTATCTATCTATCTATCTATCTATCTATCTATCTGTCTGTCTGTCTGTCTGTCTGTCTGTCTGTCTGTCTGTCTGTCTGTCTGTCTATCTATCTATCTATCTATCTATCTATCTATCTATCTATCTATCTATCTATCTATCTATCTATCTATCTATCTATCTATCTATCTATCTATCCCCTCAGTGAGGATATTGTTGCTGGGATATAGATGGACAGAAGAAATCTGCAGTTTCTTCTCCTGAGGGTGAAGATGTAATAATCTGCCCATTGTGGATCACACGGAATAACAGCCAAGGTCAAGCCGTGTCAGAAGATCGGGGACAAAAGTTTTCTGGGGGTGGGTGAGGGGTTTGTAAATACAACGATAGGCAAACAATGGCGGCCAGCCGGATGAACTCACAAGCAGGGCGCCTTCCATCCGCACTTAATTCTTTAGAGATAATCGCAGTGTCTTTTCTTTTGCGAAATAAAACATCACAATTTCTTCTGTCCGCCTCAGAGACACATAAATACCCCTCCCCCCATCCTCCATCCACAAAGGGCGCCTGTTAGTAATAAATCACGCTTTTCCCGTGTTTATTTATTGGCCTGGAAATGGAAGTGGCGGCTGTCAGGAGCGGTTATGCGGCCCATCTCTTCTCTAATACCTCCATACCGGCAGACATCAGGAGATTCCAAACTGCAAGCAGATGTCAGTTTAGCAGGTAATGACACGCGGGAGCGGCTCGCCGAGGAATATCGCCGCGCAGATCGCACAATTTTAAGGGGAAATGGAGACGCAGTTGATTAAGTTTTGGAATGGTCATAAGTCAAGGCTGCGAAACTTGGAGGCAAAAATCAGAAAATGATTGCCGAGCCGGTCACCGTTGTGTCAATCTGTGCGCGGCGATTACACTACAAATAACCAATCGTGCCTCCTTCGCCTTTAACTCTTCTTAGACCGCGAGGCGGAACGCAGGGCGTCTCTGCTACAAGAAATATGTTTATAGATGAATCTATAGGTCCTAAAAGAAGAACTCCAAAATACTGTTCTATCTGCCAAAGGAATTGTATTTCTGCCCATCCAGGTCTCACATTTACACAGCTCTGCCACACAACACAGCCTGGTCTGGCAGGGCAGGACCCCCTCCATTCTCATTGGCCAGTGGTGACACAGATCTCAGAGGTTTCCTCATTGCCAGGCAGTAGGTTGGTTCCATCTGTCTAGCCCCAACCACTTGATTGGCTGCAGCACTGTGGCACTCTATTTGGCCTTCCAAAGTCCAGGGCTCTGGTAGGAGTAGAGCTACCTACCCCCTGTACCCCGTGCCTTGGCTTGTCCCTGATAGCTCCTGTTACTGACCCTTACCCTGACCTCTTTCCTAGGCTTTCTCATTTGATTGCTGCCCATCTCAACCTTGTTCCTAGACTTGAATAACTCTTTTGCTTCCTGCCCACCCTGGCCTCTTGCCCAGACTTGAATTATTCCTTTAATTACTGCCCACCCTGACCTCTTTTCTAGACTTGAAATACTATTTTTATTGCTGCCTGCCCTGACCTCTTTTCTAGACTTGAATTACTCCTTTGATTACTGCCCACCTTGACCTCTTGCCTAGACTTGAATTAATATTTTGATTGCTCCCCATCCCAACCTCTTTCCTAGACTTAAATGACTCTTTTGATTACTGCCCACTCTGATCCCTTGACTAGACTTTAATTACTTATTTTATTGCTGCCCACCCTGACCTCTTGCCTAGACTTGAAATACTCCTTTAATTGCTGCCCACCCTGACCTTTTTCCTAGACTTGAAATACTCTTTTTATTGCTGCCCACCCTGACCTCTTGCCTAGACTTGAATTACTCCTTTGATTACTGCCCACCTTGACCTCTTGCCTAGACTTGAATTCATCTTTTTATTGCTGCCCATCCCAACCTCTTTCCTAGACTTGAATGACTCTTTTGATTGCTGCCCACCCTGACTCTTTGTCTAGACTTAAATTATTTCTTTGATTGCTGCCCACGCGGACCTCTTTCCTAGACTTGAATTACTTTTTTGATTGCTGCTAATCCTAACCTCTTTCCTAGACTTGAAAGAACCTTTTGATTGCTGCCTATCCCAACCTCGTTCCCAGACTTGAATTACTCCTTTGACTGTTGCCCACCCTGACCTCTTTCCTAGATTCAAATTGCTCTTGCGATTGCTGCCCACCCTGACCTTGTTCCTAGACTTGAATTGTTCTTTTGGTTGCTGTCCATCCTGACCTCTTTCCTAGACTTGAATTACTCTTTTGATTGCTTCCCTCTTTTACCTCTTGCATAGACTGGAAATACTCTTTTGATTGTAACCCACCCTGACTTCTTGCTTAGACTTGAAGTACTCTTTAAAATGCTGCCCACCCTGATCTCTTCTCTATACTTGAATTCATCTTTTGATTGCTGCCCATCCCAACCTCATTCCTAGACTTAAATTACTCCTTTGACTGTTGTCCACCCTGACCTCTTTTCCTAGGCTTGAATTACTCTTTTAATTGTTGTCCACCCTGACCTCATTGTTAGAGTTAAACTACACTTTTGATTGCTGCCCACTTTTCCCTTTTGCCTAGACTTGAATTACTCTTTTGCTGCTGCCCATCCTGACCTCTTGCCTGGATACATACCCCTGTACTGACCCCCGTCAGCCTTAATTCCTAATTGGAAAACAGATTCTGTCAGCTGTTGACCAGTCCTGAACTCAGCAGCACATTTGGAATCCAACCACTTGCTAGCCTTTATTGCCCCAGTATACTCTACCTGCCTGCAATCCTGCAAATATAGCACTGCACCTCCATCCCTGGGGACATCCATATACCGGTAGGCATACTGGGAAAGGTTAAGCTGGGAATAAGCTCTGCTACTTTTGCAGAACACGGCACGCACCAATAAACCTTACATCAGCATGATTCTTGGAAACAATGGAGCACCGCATGACAACCAGGTGGCTCCTTGTGCAGCTTCTCCCTTCCCCAGACTGAGCTCTGTTGTACAGGGACTGCAGGTCATATTCAAGCATTTAAAATATACTGTACTGAGGGGAGGCTATACTTGGTGGAGGGGTAAAGTGACACCATATTTTACCCCACTGGATGACACCAACCCTATATTTACTTTTAATGCAGCCGATGACGTCACCGGCGCATGCGCTCTGAAGGAATGGACAGTTGTGCCATTCCTTCAGAGCCCTGTGCCATGAACGGCGGCTCCCGTGCACATGTGCGGGAGTGAAGTAATCGCACCTCCGGCCAATCAAATTGCCTGGAGGACGAAAACCAGGAAGCAGGATGGCTGAACATGTTGGCCGTCCTGTCACTGAGCGGGCGGCACTGGGGGGGCTTCGTTCTAAGGTAAGTATTTCATAATGAGCTAGTATGCGATGCACAGCTCATTATGCCTTTGTCTTTTAGGGTTTTTTTCATTTCTTTGGGGGGGGGGGGGTTACTTCTCCTTTAAGTAATCTTCAGGCCTAAAATTTTGTGGACAAAAAAAAAAAAGGAGTTACTTTTGTAAGTGTTCCAGCAAGGTCCAGAAGGCATGAGCAATCCATGCTCAAATCCTTTAATTCCAGTGGTCACATGACTGCCATTCTCCTCTCACACTGTGGAGGGGCGCGGCAGTGGGCGGTGCTAGGTTGAATTGGATCCCGCAGCGATTTACACTGTGATGCACTATTAACAATCAAATCTCTGGCCTGCCATGTGACATCAGCATAGTAAGTTGCACATAGAGACCACTTTCATTTTTTTAGAGATCCTAAAGCTTGCGCAATACGGCGTCAGTGCTGGGTAAGCCTGAAGATCATGGCCACTCCCAACCAGCAACAGCAGCTCACTGGCAGGATCCACAGGTATACTCAACACAAGGGATTAAAAAAAAGCAAAGGCGCACAATTTAATTGTATTAATTGTATGTATTTAAGAAAAATTAATTGGGAGAATTTTAATTTGACGGCTGGGCGGGAGCACTGTTGTTCTGGAAAGACGTCATCACGCAGTGGTGCGATGACTGATCAGTGTACTGGCTCGCTGCCAGCGTCATGTGATCGCTGTGATCAATCACAGCAAATCACATGACAGTTGTACACAATGGATTGCTTCCTTTCATGCCATCCAATGTATACAATTGTGTTCCAATATACAGAACCACATGTAGCGCATCAAACAAACATCCAGAATGAACTGAAGAATTGTAGTAAAGTGCAAAGTGATATAACTGTAGAAAAGTCCTCTTAGTGACAGCCAGTGGCAGCTGGTGAAGTTTTACGATGGGGGGGCGCAAGACCCCGCCCTTCAATTTTGACCCCTCCCATTTCTCAGAAGCCCCACCCTTTATAGACTCCACCCATTTTGTCCCCTGTAGTTTGCTTGCGTGAACAGATTCTCCCAATATATCACATATTAAGGGGTCCATCAGTACTAGTATATCCAATAATAGGGAGCAGGGGCCCTATTATGGGATATACTGTGAGAGTGGCACAAACCCCACAGTACAGACCCCCTAGCACAAACCCCTCAAGCACAAACCCCTCAAGCACAAACCCCTCAAGCACAAACCCCACACAAAACCCTCAAGCACAAACCCCACACAAACCCCTCAAGCACAAACCCCCTAGCACAAATCCCACAGTACAGGCCCCCTAGCACAAAACCCCACAGTACAGGCCCCTTAGTACAAACCCCACAGTACAGACCCCCTAGCACTAATCCCACAGTACAGGCCCCCTAGCACAAACCCCACAGTGCAGGCCCCCTAGCACAAACCCCACAGTACACACCCCCTAGCACAAACCCCACAGTACAGACTCCTTAGCACTAATCCAACAGCACAGACCCCCTAGCAAAAACCCCACAGTACAGACCCCCTAGCACAAACCCCACAGTACAGGCCCCCTAGCACAAACCCCACAGTACAGGCCCCCTAGCACAAACCCCACAGTACAGGCCCCCTAGCACTAATCCCACAGTACAGACCCCCAAGCACAAACCCCACAGTACAGGCCCCCTAGCACAAACCCCACAGTACAGACCCCCTAGCACTAACCCCACAGTACAGGCCCCCTAGCACAAACCCCACAGTACAGACCCCCTAGCACAAACCCCACAGTACAGGCCCCCTAGCACTAATCCCACAGTACAGACCCCCAAGCACAAACCCCACAGTACAGGCCCCCTAGCACAAACCCCACAGTACAGACCCCCTAGCACTAACCCCACAGTACAGGCCCCCTAGCACAAACCCCACAGTACAGACCCCCTAGCACAAACCCCACAGTACAGGCCCCCTAGCACTAATCCAACAGTACAGACCCCCAAGCACAAACCCCACAGTACAGACCCCCTAGCACAAACCCCACAGTACAGGCCCCCTAGCACAAACCCCACAGTACAGACCCCCTAGCACTAATCCCACAGTACAGGCCCGCTAGCACAAACCCCACAGTACAGACCCCCTAGCACAAACCCCACAGTACAGGCCCCCTAGCACAAACCCCACAGTACAGACCCCCTAGCACTAACCCCACAGTACAGGCCCCCTAGCAGAAACCCCACAGTACAGAGCCCCTAGCACAAACCCCACAGTACAGGCCCCCTAGCACTAATCCAACAGTACAGACCCCCTAGCACAAACCCCACAGTACAGGCCCCCTAGCACAAACCCCACAGTACAGACCCCCTAGCACTAATCCAACAGCACAGACCCCCTAGCACAAACCCCACAGTACAGACCTCCTTTCAATGCAGTGACCAGCGTACATGGTGCCCCCAATGCAGAGATCAGCGTGCGTGCGTGCCCCCAATGTTGTGACCAGTTCATTGCCCCCAATGCAGAGATCAGCATGCGTGCCCCCAATGTTGTGACCAGTTCATTGTCCCCAATGCAGAGATCAGTGTACATGCCCCCAATGCAGTGACCAGTATACATGTCCCCAATGCAGAGATCAGCGTGCGTCCCGGGATTCCTCCTGTGATTGGTCCAGGCTGGAGTCTGGACCAATCACAGCCAGGAATCCAGTAAAGTGGGGAGTGTCGGGGCGCATTGCTCTGCGCCCGATGACCCCCAGAAGGCTGCCAATCGGCGCCTCTGTTGGGCTCAAAAACCCCACCCCCCCATATTCACCACACGGTCCGGCGCCCCTAGTGGGCTGAAAATTGACAAATTTTTTATTTCAATCTTTCTTTCTCCTCTTTTTTTTGGGGGGGGGGCGGCACCCCTGCGCCCCCTATCGGCCGGCCGCCACTGGTGACAGCAGTCCTCCAATTCGCACATATGTATGAGCCGGCCACCACACCTCATGAAGGGGAAAGGTGAAAACCCCCTAAGGGGTAAACACTTACCAGATGCCTGGTAAACAACAGCGTGTTAAATCAATTTCATAGCCAGCTGTACACGGGGGTGTTCCTCAATGGCTGTAAACAATACAGGGATCCATATGATAAGAGAACAAAGGGACCATAGTGTAAAACCATAAATACTGGGTACTTTATTAAAATAAATAAGTTACTCTCACATGTGAAGTAGCATATGCACGCATGAATAAGTAAACTCCTCCATAAGTCGGGTGATCAATCCGGGCAGCGGAGGACCAAGATACCGTTCCAATTAGGCATAGCTTTCTGTGTCTCACAGCGTGTATATCACACACAGGCACAGCTTGATTGAATTACTTCCGGGTGTCCAGATCAGCGGGGGGCATATCAGATGTCACTCAATGCCGTACAACCAATCATCCGACATGTTTCGTCCTACTGGACTTCTTCCTGGGATTGCCAGTTACAATTGTGTTGCTAGCTGTGATTGGTCACAGTGATCACATGGTACAGACAGGGTCAATCACAGCCCATCTGTACCATGTGATTAGCTTTGACCAATCACAACCAATCACAACAAAAGACACTGAATGAACCAATTTAATTCAGTAAAAATGATTGCCTATACCATTGAAATTCATTGGTATAAGCAATCATGTGTAAAAGAAAAAAAAAATCCTTATCACTTCCCCAGAGTAGTATAGTGTTACTATAGTAACATTATATTGCTTTGGTCACAGTGTGTAAGAAAGAAAAACAAAACATGTAATAAAAAAATTGAAAAATTGTGAAAATGAAGAAATTAAATAAAGTCACATTTTTTTTTTTTTTTTTACATACTGTCATCAGTCAGTGTCCCTGTTCACCGCCACTCCAATTTTATTATAAAGCGGTATTGAACTGGGGACAGTATGTATTTCTTCATTTTCACAATAATTGTGACAAAAAAAAATGACAACTTCAAAAAGCTCATCATGCATCTTACTAAATACCTTAGACTGTGTACTTTCCAAAAAAAGGGGGGATTGGGGGCTATTTGTACTGTCCTGGTGTTTTCGCTCCTCAAGAAATGAGATGGACTGTAGGTACATCAGCATTGATCGATTATCAGATATATATCCCATAGTTTGTGGACTCTATAACTTTCCTACAGAATAAATAATATACAATGATTTGGATTATTTTCACCAAAGAAATGGAGCAAAATATATTTTGACTCAAACCTATGAAGAAAAATGATTTATTTGAAACATTTTATAACAGAATTGAAGAAAAAGGCATTGTCTTTTTTCAAATTTTTCGGTCTTTTTTAGTTTATTTAGCAAAACATAAAAAAAACCCCGGTGTTGATTAACCACTTGCCAACCAGCCGCTGTAGTTTTTTATTACGCAAAACAACGTACCTGTATGTTGCTTCTTGTAATAGACAGTGGGGCCGATTGGATGCAATGTCCGCCGGGCACCCGCGATCGATCCCCATGGAGACAGACCGCCGTTATGTCACAGATGAACACAGGGATCATCCTATTTAGGAACACAGATCTCTCTCTTCCTGCAGGCAGTCCATCCCCCCACACAGTTGGAAAACACTCCCTAGGAGAACATTTAACCCTTTGATCGCCCCTGGTGTTCCCTGCCAGTGCCATTAGCACAGTAACAGTGCATATTTTTAGCACTGATCACTGTATTAGTGTCTCTGGTCCCCCCAAAAGTATCAAAAATGTCAGTTAGGTGTCTGATCTGTCTGCCGCAATGTCGCAGTCCCACTAAAAATCGCAGATCACCGGCATTACTAGTAAATAAATAAAAATGACAAATCTTTCCCCTAGTTTGTAGGCGTGATAACTTTTGCGCAAACCAATCAATATTCACTTATTGGGTTTTTTTTTTTTAACCAAAAATATGTAGCAGAACACAAATTTGCCTAAAATGATGGAAAAAAATGGATTTTAAATTTTTTTTTATTGGACGTTTTATAGCAGAAAGTATAATATATATATATATACAGTCAGGTCCATAAATATTGGGACATGGACACAATTCTAATCTTTTTGGCTCTATACACCACCACAATGGATTTGAAATGAAACAAACAAGATGTGCTTTACCTGCAGACTTTCAGCTTTAATTTGAGGGTTTTTACATCCAAATCAGGTGACCGGTGTAGGAATTACAACAGTTTGTATATGTGCCTCCCATTTTTTAAGGGACCAAAAGTAATGGGACAGATTAACAATCATAAATCAAACTTACACTTTTTAATACTTGGTTGCAAATCCTTTGCAGTCAATTACAGCCTGAAGTCTGGAACCCATAGACATCACCAGACGCTGGGTTTCATCCCTGGTGATGCTCTGCCAGGCCTCTACTGCAACTGTCTTCAGTTCCTGCTTGTTCTTGGGGCATTTTCCCTTCAGTTTTGTCTTCAGCAAGTGAAATGCATGCTCAATCAGATTCAGGTCAGGTGATTGGCTTGGCCATTGCATAACATTCCACTTCTTTCCCTTAAAAACTCTTTGGTTGCTTTCGCAGTATGCTTTGGGTCATTGTCCATCTGCACTGTGAAGCGCCGTCCAATGAGTTCTGAAGCATTTGGCTGAATATGAGCCGATAATATTCCCCGAAACACTTCAGAATTCATCCTGCTGCTTCTGTCAGCAGTCACATCATCAATAAATACAAGAGAACCAGTTCCATTGGCAGCCATACATGCCCACGCCATGACACTACCACCACCATGCTTCACTGATGAGGTGGTATGCTTTGGATCATGAGCAGTTCCTTTCCTTCTCCATACTCTTCTCTTCCCATCACTCTGCTACAAGTTGATCTTGGTCTCCTCTGTCCATAGGATGTTCCAGAACTGTGAAGGCTTTTTTAGATGTTGTTTGGCAAACTCTAATCTGGCCTTCCTGTTTTTGAGGCTCATCAATGGTTTACATCTTGTGGTGAACCCTCTGTATTCACTCTGGTGAAGTCTTCTCTTGATTGTTGACTTTGACACACATACACACCTACCTCCTGGAGAGTGTTCTTGATCTGACACACATACACCTACCTCCTGGAGAGTGTTCCTGATCTGACACACATACACCTACCTCCTGGAGAGTGTTCCTGATCTGACACACATACACCTACCTCCTGGAGAGTGTTCTTGATCTGGCCAACTGTTGTGTAGGGTGTTTTCTTCACCAGGGAAAGAATTCTTCGGTCATCCACCACAGTTGTTTTCCGTGGTCTTCCTGGTCTTTTGGTGTTGCTGAGCTCACCGGTGCGTTCTTTCTTTTTAAGGATGTTCCAAACAGTTGATTTGGCCACACCTTTTTGCGATCTCTCTGATGGGTTTGTTTTGTTTTTTCAGCCTAATGATGGCTTCACTGATAGTGACAGCTCTTTGGATCTCATATTGAGAGTTGACAGCAACAGATTCCAAATGCAAATAGAACACTTGAAATTAACTCTGGACCTTTTATCTGCTCCTTGTAAATGGGATAATGAGGGAATAACACACACCTGGCCATGGAACAGCTGAGCAGCCAATTGTCCCATTACTTTTGGTCCCTTAAAAAGTGGGAGGCACATATACAAACTGTTGTAAGTCCTACACCGTTCACCGTTCACCTCAAATTAAAGCTGAAAGTCTACAGTTAAAGCACATCTTGTTTGTTTCATTTCAAATCCATTGTGGTGGTGTATAGAGCCAAAATATTAGAATTGTTTCAATGTCCCAATATTTATGGACCTGACTGTATATATATATATATATATATATATATATTTTTTTTTTTTTTTCTTTTTTTAAAATTGTCGCTATTTTGTTGTTTATAGCGCTAAAAATAAACACGGCAGAAGTGATCAAATATCATCAATAGAAAGCTTTATTTGTGGGAAAAAGGGACATCAATTTTATTTATCTACAGCGTTGCACGACCGCGCAATTGTCAGTGCCATATCTCAAACAATGGCCTGGTCATTACAGGGGTAAAACCTTCTGGGGCTGAAGTGGTTAAATACCTCCAGGAGAAAGCTCTGTTTATGTGAAAAAAAAAAAATATTGTCATATGGATACAGTGTAGCATGACTGCGCAATTGTCATTCAAAGTGTGACAGCGTTGAAAGCTGAAAATTGGCCTGGGCAGGAAGAGGGTGACAGTGTCCGGTAATGAAGGGGTTAAGATAAGATGGCGGCGGGGGGGGGGGGTACTTGGCCTTTATAAAGGAATACATACAATACTAAAGGTGGAAAACCAGCCAGCATGAATGGTTTAGTGAAGGAAATATTGTAACATTTCTGGGGAAATTGCGGTAGAAATTGCGCTCTTTCAGAGTTGTGTCTGCTGGGCGACATTCATCGTTCTCTCTTTCTGGTAATTTCCAGGAATCAGCCATGATTGTCTGACTGCTCTCAGATTATCCCTCGTCAACATTAAACAAGGGCGAGGATGGATGTTCATGGCGGGCGCTGCGCACTCCGAGACGCGGGAAGTGTTTTGGATGTGAGAAGACGGCGATTGACTGAATGATTCTTATCCGTGTTCATTCCATTTCCCTGTGCTGGAGACAATGATCAGACCTTCCAGGGACAGGAAGATAGAGATCTGTCTGTACAGAATGCCAGGAGACGGACAAACAAGCACATAATACCATCTGCCCTACAGCAACCAGCAATGGCCAAAGTGCAGGAACCAATCACAATTTATTTCCCAATGCTGCCGCTACAGTTAGCTCTGATTGGCTGCCAGTGATTACTGCACTTTGCACATGATGATTTTTGTTGTAGAACTAAAGACAGCACCAAGTCCTAATTTGTAATGAACCAATTGTGTAGCAGGAGTGCTACAACACCCCCCCCCCCCCCACGAAAAATCATCAGACCCCATAGGGCACAAGTGATACCCCCTCCTCTTCCATCCCGCCTGTGCTTCCCTTCCCACACCTACTGACAATTCCTGACTGTCCAAACAGCAACCAGAGGCTTCTGGATTACTGCTGCCAAAAAGAGAGATACAAAGTAACATTGTTTATAAACATTGATCAGACAGGAGATAGAGAGATACAAAGTAACATTGTTTATAAACATTGATCAGACAGGAGATAGAGAGATACAAAGTAACATTGTTTATAAACATTGATCAGACGGGAGATAGAGAGATACAAAGTAACATTGTTTATAAACATTCATCAGACGGGAGATAGAGAGATACAAAGTAACATTGTTTATAAACATTGATCAGACAGGAGATAGAGAGATACAAAGTAACATTGTTTATAAACATTGATCAGACCACGAGCCCCTCCTTCTGGGATCTTCTATGGAATTTTGCTGATCGGTATTATTGGTGGATATTCATTAATAGCAGGAAAAACATTGAGGATTGGAGCAATACGATTTCCTTCAGCTGGCTGTTGTGCTGCCTATCAGGTCTATAAGGCAAGCAGCTCGATGGCGGACGGAAGGAGCATGCATGGCACTGCTGCTGATTGCGAGGCCGTGGCTTAGCACGGTCAGCCAACAGGAAGTGTTGTTACTGGATATCCAAACAAGAAATTTCTCAAAAGGGTTGTAAACCCTTCCTTATACTGGCCTCAGGTGATACATAGAGATTAAACAAATCCTCCTACATAAGTTGTACCTGTTGTATCACTGCAAACAACTTCTGAAGACCGATCCACCATAGACCTATGAATGAGCCCCGAGCCTGCGGCGGTTTTTATCACTCCTTTTTACATCGCATTCACAGCGACAGTTGGGGCTGAAATCTGCACTTGCGCTTTATTTGAACTTGATTGAAGAGACAGTTAATAGAGAGGGAGCGGTGCGATGTGGGGATTACCCCGAGAACAGACAGTTAATAGAGAGGGAGAGGTGCGATGCGGGGATTACCCAGAGAACAGACAGTTAATAGAGAGGGAGCGGCGCGATGCGGGGATTACCCCGAGAACAGACAGTTAATAGAGAGGGAGAGGTGCGATGCGGGGATTACCTCGAGAACAGACAGTTAATAGAGATGGAGCGGCGCGATGCGGGGATTACCCCGAGAACAGACAGTTAATAGAGAGGGAGCGGTGCGATGCGGGGATTTCCCCAAGAACAGACAGTTAATAGAGAGGGAGCGGTGCGATGTGGGGATTACCCCGAGAACAGACAGTAAATAGAGAGGAACGGCGCGATGCGGGGATTACCCCGAGAACAGACAGTTAATAGAGAGGGAGCGGTGCGATGCAGGGATTACTCCGAGAACAGACAGTTAATAGAGAGGGAGCGGTGCGATGCAGGGATTACTCCGAGAACAGACAGTTAATAGAGAGGGAGCGGCGCGATGCGGGGATTACCCCGAGAACAGACAGTAAATAGAGAGGAAGCGGCGCGATGCGGGGATTACCCCAAGAACAGACAGTTAATAGAGAGGAAGCGGTGCGATGTGGGGATTACCCCGAGAACAGACAGTTAATAGAGAGGGAGAGGTGCGATGCGGGGATTACCCAGAGAACAGACAGTTAATAGAGAGGGAGCGGCGCGATGCAGGGATTACCCCGAGAACAGACAGTTAATAGAGAGGGAGAGGTGCGATGCGGGGATTACCCCGAGAACAGACAGTTAATAGAGAAGGAGCGGCGCGATGCGGGGATTACCCCGAGAACAGACAGTTAATAGAGAGGGAG
Source organism: Pelophylax lessonae (assembly GCF_965119305.1). NCBI lineage: Eukaryota > Metazoa > Chordata > Amphibia > Anura > Ranidae > Pelophylax > Pelophylax lessonae. The sequence goes on along the minus strand of NC_138772.1, from coordinate 1,814,708 downwards.
CGGTGCGATGCGGGGATTTCCCCAAGAACAGACAGTTAATAGAGAGGGAGCGGTGCGATGTGGGGATTACCCCGAGAACAGACAGTAAATAGAGAGGAACGGCGCGATGCGGGGATTACCCCGAGAACAGACAGTTAATAGAGAGGGAGCGGTGCGATGCAGGGATTACTCCGAGAACAGACAGTTAATAGAGAGGGAGCGGCGCGATGCAGGGATTACCCCGAGAACAGACAGTTAATAGAGAGGGAGCGGTGCGATGCGGGGATTACCCCGAGAACAGACAGTAAATAGAGAGGAAGCGGCGCGATGCGGGGATTACCCCGAGGACAGTTAATAGAGAGGGAGCGGTGCGATGCAGGGATTACCCCGAGGACAGTTAATAGAGAGGGAACGGCGTGATGCGGGGATTACCCCGAGAACAGACAGTAAATGGAGAGGAAGCGGCGAGATGCGGGGATTACCCCAAGAACAGACAGTTAATAGAGAGGGAGCAGTGCGATGCGGGGATTACCCCAAGAACAGACAGTTAATAGAGAGGGAGCGGCGCGATGCGGGGATTACTCCGAGAACAGACTTAACAGTAAACAAACAAAACAAGAGGAAGCGATGGGAGAATTGCTACATGCTGATAGATGAATCCCGAACAGAAATGATCTGCCGCTAATTGTTTAGGAGAAGAGAGGAAGCGCGTTTTATCAATCCACAGGATACAGTCTGCAGCCAGGGAGGCTCTAATGAATTCAGACTGTTTACTTAGCCGGGAATTCATTTGTATTAACTGACATGTTGGTTTTAATTCCTTTATGTTAATAAGCCGCGGTGAGCCGTTCACATTATAAATGGAATGATTTGTACCGCGCATGCAGACGCTTTACTGCTGACTTGGTGAGTTCACCTGTATGGGGAGAGATGAACGATGGGAGGATTCCGTAAAAACACGATTGCTAATAAGTAATATTTAGTGTATACATTTATATAATTATAGAAGATGTAGATACACATGGGCATCCTCTTTGGAGAAATGCTGGTTGATAAGTATTTACTTAAAGGTCTGGTCCACCCGGCATAGATATTTAGGAGTTTGGTTGATGTGCAATTATTAAAACTCCTTTTATCTCTCTCCAACCCTAAAGGCTCTGTACCCCCGCTGTGCCCATTATGAGGGGTTCCCTCCATCCCTGTGCTGAGTTCCCGAGTCTGTACACCCGCTGTGCCCATTATGAGGGGTTCCCCCATCTCTGTGCTGAGTTCCCAGGTCTGTACACCCGCTGTGCCCATTATGAGGGCTTCCCACCATCCCTGTGCTGAGTTCCCGGGTCTGTACACCCGCTGTTCCCATTATGAGGGGTTCCCCCATCCCTGTGCTGAGTTCCCGAGTCTGTACACCCGCTGTGCCCATTATGAGGGGTTCCCCCATCCCTGTGCTGAGTTCCCAGGTCTGTACACCGGCTGTGCCCATTATGAGGGCTTCCCACCATCCCTGTGCTGAGTTCCCAGGTCTGTACACCCACTGTGCCCATTATGAGGGGTTCCCTCCATCCCTGTGCTGAGTTCCCAGGTCTGTACACCCGCTGTGCCCATTATGAGGGGTTCCCTCCATCCCTGTGCTGAGTTCCCGGGTCTGTACACCCGCTGTGCCCATTATGAGGGGTTCCCCCATCCCTGTGCTGAGTTCCCGGCTCTGTACACCCGCTGTGCCCATTATGAGGGGTTCCCACCATCCCTGTGCTGAGTTCCCGGCTCTGTACACCCGCTGTACCCATTATGAGGGGTTAATTTTGTTTATTGGAAATTCTTACAAACAATCAACTTATATACAATAAAACCATAATAAATAACATATTTACAAAATAATTGAATATAACTATACAAAACAAGAACATAATAAATAAACCAAACTGAACACAGCATAAACCCTACGAGAGAGCCGGACTAAGGAACATCACCGTCACCATGCATGGAACCTTTAATCAAAAATTATATTTTAGGACTGATTTTCAGCTGATAACATTATTGGTTGCCACTTTTAACGGATAATTGAGGCAGCCGTTTCTTAGGCTGACCACTCTCTCTCCCTGGAGAACCAGTGCGCTTCAGTGCACCCTGCGACTCATCATCCATAGAAGACGCTGTACTCAACAAGTCCCATTCATCGTCATCATCTGACAGGACCCCAAACTTATTTGTCAAAGGCAAAACCTCAGGACTGTGGGTAGCTGAACACTTTTTTTTCCTTCTTTTGCCCTTCTTTCTTTTCTCCTCCAACCATTCCACATCATCCTTGGACAAACTGGAAATAACAGTTTCCCCACTCTTACCCTCCCCTTCACCCCCACTCTCCCTTACCTTATCTGCCACCAAGCCAGCCTCTTCACCATTCTCCCCACTCCTCTGCACCCCATGGTCCCTAATAGAAGCCCTGCAATGTCTAGGGGGGGGGGGGGACTGGCACTGGCACTGCACTTGATGCCCCTGCCTCAGCACCTCTTGCCGCCTCTGCAAGTTTGGAGGACATAGACACCGAAGGATTGGACACATTCTTAGTAACCGATACCTTAGATACAGACTGGGAAGACACTGACACACTAGACAAATGCACAGACTGGGGCGCCACAGACTTGGAAGACGCTGACACACTGGGAATTGGCACAGACTGGGGCACCGCAGACTGGGAAGACACGGGCACACTGGGTATTGGTACAGACTCGGAGGGAATCGCAGGCACCCTAACTGCTGAGCTCTGAGCATCCTCCATGTCCAGACGGAAGAACTCTCTCATGAGCTCAGTCTGGTTGTGCATTGCCTCAGGACACTGGCTATAAGGATGCCCAACCGCATTGCACAAGTTGCACCTTATAATATTGCAATCTTTTGCCAAATGCCCTAAATCCTGACACAGAGAGCATTTCATTACTGGACAGGAGGATGCAAAGTGCCCTTTATCCCCACACTTATTGCACAGCTTTGGCTGGCCTGGATAGAATATGGTCAGTCTGTCCCTCCCCAGGAAAGCTGAGGATGGCAGATGCTGGATGACATTATCCATGACTCTTAGTTTTAGCTGCACAGACCATCCCCCCGTCCATATTCCTCGATCATCCATAATTTTGTGTAAGGGGCTCAGGATGTCTCCATATCTCCTCAGCCATACAGATAAATCCCCTTGCGGTATGGACTCATTGCGCACAAGAATTGTCACCATTTTAATAAGTGGCTGACGTGACACAACTTTGGGGATGAGCCCTTTCCAGTCCGGCAGGCTCCTACACACATGTTCATATTTCTCCCAAAATATGTCCAAAGACTCAGGACGGACAAAGGACAAATCGTACTCATAGGAGCCGGTCGGACTGATCAGGGCAAAGATATCTGCAGGTTTAAAACCCATCTGCGGAATCTTATCCACCACAGCTCTCCTATATGGGGGAATACCCTCAGCCTCCCAACATAACTGAACAACATTCCTCCTTTTAAATAATGAGGAAGATAAAACATTTCCCTGCTTGCACCCCCCTCCCAAATCCTTCAGCAGCACCAGCATATGTTTTCCTCCCAGAAACACCAGAAATTACAGCATTGTCTTTAGACACAACCACACCTGATGACAAGGAGCCTGAATCTACCCTTGCAGTCTTTGGAGCAGCAGAGACAAGACCCACCCCCTCCCCCTGCTCTGAGCACTCAGCTGCTTTCCTGGGTTCAATTACAGTCTTGTCTACTGCAGACTCCAAAAAAGTTATAGTACTACTGCTCCCAGCATCTCCTCCACCATGCTCAGGAACAGCCACTGTATTTGGTTCAAGCAAAGCCTCTGCAATGTCTGTGGTGCTCCTCTCTGCAGACTCTTCAAACAGAAGCTCACAGTTTTTTTCCAGTTTTCTCACCACTTGCATTTAAAAGTGGAGTTTTTTCAGCAGGTGCATCAGGTTGCACTGCATGCTGCACATTATCTATGGGTTTGGGCTGACAGCCCATAGCACTACAACCCTCAGCAAGCACATTGTCATTAATAAAGTTCACATCACCACTTTGCACACACACTGTACCTGCTTTCTGTGTTACCTCTGTTGTGTCATGGCTGATGGTGGGATCAAACTCCCTCCTGGCTGTTACAGATTTTATGGTGAATCTTCCTCTCTCCACAGGTCTCTCTTTCATAGGGCGAGGAACGGTATCCATCTACTCATCTGGGGAATCCGCAGAAAAATTGAACTTTCTTCCATCCAGAGGGGATTCCAGCTAAGCGACGAACTCCAACATGCCAGTACCCCCCTCAACCTCCTGCTCAGATGTTCCACATTGCTGCTGCACAGGGAGGGAGACAGAGGCCTCAACATTGGGGGCTCAGCAGATGTTTGCGGTGTTGAAGAGCTGGGCTCATCCTCCGGGCCCACTTTTTCACTCTCTGCTGACTCTGTCGGTACCTGCATCTCTTCACTGACTGGGTCACTCTCCATGCTGGAAACGGCTCCTCTCCTCATACGGCTGAAACGTTCCTCATTCCTGTATTTCTCCTTAAATGCTTCACTGCTTTCCTTCAGAGAGCTCACCAGCTCTTTCTGCTTCCTCAAAGCTTGCTCCAAGTCCTTTAATTCAGGCCTCAGAGCCGGTCTCTTCTTACTGTACAGTTTGGCACAATACAACTTTTTATTTTTAAATTCTACTTTCAAAGTTGCCAATTTCTCCTCCTCTTTCTCAATCCGCCTCAGCTTTTCTACAGTCCTCCGTCTAAAGGTAGACAGGGATTCACCCCTCCTTGGGCCAAGCTCCATGTCTTCCATAGGCTTAGGCCTAGTCTCAGGCCTATCCAGGGGGCCCCCGCCGGGGTCCTCCCCAGGATCCAGCATCCCTCCTGGGGCAGAGAAGCAACTCTAGCCCCTGGCTTCTGGAAGCACACGAGCTAAGGAACCAGAAACCTCACACCTCGCTGTCAGGAAGTGGAATGGCAGTTTCCCACCATCCTTGTGCTGAGTCCCGGGTCTGTCCACCCACTGTGCCCATTATGAGGGGTTCCTACCATCCCTGTTCTGAGTTCCCGGGTCTGTACACCTGCTGTGCCCATTATGAGGGGTTCCCACCATCCCTGTGCTGAGTTCACGGGTCTGTACACCCGCTGTGCCCATTATGAGGGGTTCCCACCAGCCCTGTGCTGAGTTCTCGGGTCTGTACACCTGCTGTGCCCATTATGAGGGGTTCCCACCAGCCCTGTGCTGAGTTTCCGGGTCTGTACACCCGCTGTGCCCATTATGAGGGGTTCCCACCATCCCTGTGCTGAGTTCCCATGTCTGTACACCAGCTGTGCCATTATGAGGGGTTCCCTCCATCCCTGTGTTAAGTTCCTGGGTCTGTACACCCGCTGTGCCCATTATGAGGGGTTCACACCATCCCTGTGTTGAGTTCCCGGGTCTGTACACCCGCTGTGCTCATTATGAGGGGTTCCCTCCATCCCTGTGCTGAGTTCCCGGGTCTGTACACCTGCTGTGCCCATTATGAGGGGTTAATTTTGTTTATTGAAAAATCTTACAAACAACAACTTATATACAATAAAACCATAATAAATAAATTAATAAATAACATATTTACAAAATAATTAAATATAACTATACAAAACCAAAAACCAAACAAGAACATAATAAATAAACCAAATTGCGCACAGCATAAACCCTACGAGAGAGCCAGACTAAGGAACATCACCGTCACCATGCATGGAGCCTTTTATCAAAAATATATTTTATCTGAAAATCTAGGGGAGTGAAGCAAGGACAGAAAGAAAAGCCGCACACCCCGAGATCAACAGGCAGCAGCTACAGAGTCCTGATATTCCTCCACGCCTTTATCCAGGCCTCCTGCTGCCACCTGTCTTTCTCAAGACCCCGAATCTTCCCAACCTCACCCAGAATGTTCTGCACCACCACCTCAACAGGGAGGATTTTACTCCGTAAGGATACCTGGCACCGTGCACTCCACGTGAAATAACGGACTACTACACTAACTAAAAAAAGTGTTTCCAAATCATAATCCCGGCGAGTCTGGAATGCCCCATACACCCACTCTGCATAACTCATATGGGGGAGGAAGGGTACACTCAGAGCCCTCCCTACCCTCTTGTACACCTCTATATTAAAAGGGCACTGAAGCAAAAAATGATCCATGGACTCCACCGCACCTCCACACTCTACTCTCGGGCAGCCACGATCACTCACAGAGAGAAACTTCAGGTTGCCCTTCACATATAGTTTTCCATGGAAAGCGAGCCAAGCCTGATCCCTAAACTTCATTGGGATTCTCTCCAAATTAATCAAACGCAAACCCTCCCCCAAAACTAGGCTTGGGCAATCCCTTAAGGCCAGTGGTTCGCAAAAAACAGAGCTCATGATCCGCTTCTCAAGAAGTTTCCTTGGAAGAGATCTGATCTCCCCTGCCGTTACTTGCCACTGCCGAAGTATTTTCAAACACGGGGCAACATAAGTCGGGAGCTTATCATGCTTGACCCTCAGGCTTTTCACTGGCCCACCATTTTCCCAGTTTCGCAGAAAGGGCCTAAACCAGGACTGGAAAATACCAACCCACCCAGGCGGTCTCTCTGCCAACATGTTACCAAGGTTGTACTTTACAAACATCAGAGAGAAAAAGACTACAGGGTTGATCATTCCTAGACCACCCTCCCGCCTAGGAAGATAAGTCACACTCCTTTTGACAAGGTTTATTCTGTTTCCCCATAACAGCTGGAAGAAACAACTATAGATCCTGGTATAGAGAGACACTGGCAAAATGCAGACAAAACTGACATACAGAAAAATTGGAATCAGGTAACCTTTGATCAGATCAACCTTTTCCCTTAAGGAAAACCGCCAACTTTTCCAGCTCGCCACCTTGGCATTGGCATTCTCCAGCCTGCTCACCCAATTTGCATGACCATAGTCACCTGGGCCAAATTCAATGCCTAGAACTCTAATTTTTTGTTGGGGCTCCGGGAAGTCATCCGGGAGAACAAAGCTCTCACCTTCCACACCCATCCAGAAAGCTTCACACTTGTCCTGGTTGACCTTTGAACCTGATGCTTCCGCATACTGCCTTGTCACTGAGACCACCTCCTGCGCTTCCCCAGTCCCAGAGACAAAAACAGAAACGTCATCAGCATAAGCCACAACCTTCAAAGGAGGCTCACCAGCGATGCCCAAAGGTACCCCACACAATGGTCCACTCTCTAGCCTTCTAATGAAGGGGTCGATTGCAAACGCATATAGCAGAGGACTCAAAGGACACCCCTGACGCACACCTGAGCCAACCACAAAGGGCTGCCCAACCCAACCATTAACCAGAGGAAAGCTTTCAGCCCCTTTGTACAAAATCTTGAGCCAATCAATGAAACCCCCCTCCAGGCCATACTTGCCAAGAAGGAGCCATAGGTACTCATGATTAACCCTATCAAAGGCCTTAGCCTGATCCAATGTCAGCAGATATTTACCCCAACCAGCAGCCCTACAACGCTCCAAGGCCTCCCGGACAGCTAACACAGCTGAGAAAGTGCTTCTACCCTGGATTGCGCAGTGCTGGTGATGGGATAACAAATCGCCTGCCACTGATGATAATCGCCAGAAAAAAATCTTTGCCAGTATCTTTCTATCGACATTAAGAAGGCTAATGGGGCGCCAATTCTCAATCATCGAAGGATCTTTGCCCTTTGACAGAAGAACCACTGCAGATTGCCTCATGGAAGGAGGGAGAGAACCCTCATGCAAACAGCCATTAAAAACCTCCGCAAGGTGTGAAGCCAGGATCTTCTTAAAACTTTTATAAAATTCGGCTGTCAAACCATCTGGCCCTGGCGTTTTCCTGATGGCTAGTTTATCAATAGCCTGGATCACCTCATCTGCAGTGATTTCATCTGTCAAATTCATCAAAGGAACAATATTTTCCAGACCTGGCGTAGAGTCCAAAAAACTCAACATCCCTGTCCGATCAAGGTTCTTTCCTCCCAGGAGATCAGCATAGTATGACCTGACGACCTCCAGGATCCCTGACCTAGACTTCGTCAGAGAGCCCGTACTGTCCTTCAGGCCATTGACCGTCTTAACTGCTACGCTCTGTTTACAATTCTGGTAAGGGTCAGGCGAATGGTATTTCCCATAGTCCCTTTCCTGAACCAAAGAGGCGTGCCGGTCATATTGATGGGTCCTCAGGAGGAGCTTCACCTCAGAGATCGCCCCAGAATCTCCTCCATTCGATACAAGGCGGTCAAGTTTCCTCCGCAAACGCTGGTAGGTGATATACTTATCTTGCTGTCTCTTTCTCCCTATGGCCTTGAAAAGCCTAACAGTCCGCTGTTTTATAAGCTCCCACCATTCTGACTTACTGTTGCAAAAGTCTAGGATAGTTACCTGTGCCTGAAAAAATTCCTCAAAGGATTGTCTTACTTCCTCGTCATCCAGGAGGGCCGAATTCAATCTCCAGATACCCCTCCCCCTAGGTGGCACGCCTGAGGCATTCAGAGTCAAATATAGAATACAGTGATCAGAAAACTCCACTGCCCGACAAACAGGTGCCGAAAAAGCAGAGTCCTCCTTTAAAAAAAACCTATCTATCCTACTCTGACTATTACCTCGCTGAAAAGTGAACCCCGTGCTGTCTGGGCAGCGCTTAATGTGCACATCTACCAGACCTGCTTCCCTAACCATTGCATTTAGGAAAAGGCTGTCATAGCCCAGCTTATCTCTGAAACCTCTCCTGTCTTTAGGCCTAGTAATGGTGTTGAAGTCACCTCCAAAGATAACCTGCTGAGCCGTAAAAAGAAAAGGCTTAATCTTTGTAAAGAGGCATTTCCTGTCCCATTTTGTCTGGGGACCATAGATGTTAATCAGGCGCAGGTCCTGCCCCCTCACAGAGACATCCAAAATCATGCATCTCCCAATCTCTACCTCAATTACCCGTCGGCATGTTACCATACCGGAAAAAAGGACCGCAACCCCGCTGTAAGGCTCGGCCGCAAGAGACCAAAAGGAGGGACCACGCTTCCACTCCTTCTTTGCCAGATGTATATCAGCCAGATTACTGAGATGGGTCTCTTGCAAAAACAAAATGTCAGCATCAAACTCGCTGAGCAAAAATAAGGCCATATGACGAGCACTCACTGATTTTAAGCTGGCAACATTAATGGTTGCCACTTTTAACGGAGTGGGAACTGCCATTAGGATAATTGAGGCAGCCGTTTCTTAGCCTGACTACTCTCTCTCCCTGGAGAACCAGTGCGCTTCAATGCACCCTGGGACTCATCATCCATAGAAGACGCTGTACTCAACGAGTCCCATTCATCGTCATCATCTGACAGGACCCCAAACTTATTTTTCAAGGGCAAAACCTTAGGACTTTGGGCAACTGAACACCTTTTTTTTTTTCTTTTGCCCTTCTTCCTTTTCTCCTCCAACCATTCCACATCATCCTTGGACAAACTGCAAATTACAGTCTCCCCACTCTTAGCCTCCCCTTCACCCCCACTCTCCCTTACCTTATCTGCCACCAGGCCAGCCTCTTCACCATTTTCCCCACTCCTCTGCATCCCCTGGTCCCCAATAGAAGCCCTGAAATGTCGAGGGGGTGGGACTGGCACTGCACTTGATGCCCCTGCATCAGCACCTCTTGCGGCCTCTGCAATTTTGGAGGACATAGACACAGAAGGATTGGACACATTCTCGGTAACTGATACATGCAAACGCACAGACTGGGGCGCCACAGATTTGGAAGACACTGACACACTGGGAATTGGCACAGACTGGGAAATCACAGACTGGGAAGACACAGGCACACTAGGCAAACGCACAGACTGGGAAGACACAGGCACACTGGGCAAACGCACAGACTGGGAAGACACAGGCACACTGGGCAAACGCACAGACTGGGAAGACACAGGCACACTGGGCAAACGCACAGACTGGGAAGACACAGGCACACTAGGCAAACGCACAGACTGGGAAGACACAGGCACACTGGGCATTGGCACAGACTCAGAGGGAATCGCAGGCACCCTAGCTGCTGAGCTCTGAGCATCCTCCATGTCCAGGCGGAAGAACTCTCTCATGAGCTCAGGCTGGTTATGCATTGCCTCGGGACACTGGCTATAAGGATGCCCAACCGAATTGCACAAGTTGCACCTTATAATGTTGCAATCCTTTGCCAAATGCCCTAAATCCTGACACAGAGAGCATTTCATCACTGGACAGGAGGATGCAAAGTGCCCTTTATCCCCACATTTATTACACAGTTTTGGCTGGCCTGGATAAAAGATGGTCAGCCTGTCCCTTCCCAGGAAAGCTGAGGATGGCAGATGCTGGATGACATTATCAATAACCCTCAGTTTTAGCTGCACAGACCATCCCCCCGTCCATATTCCTCGGTCATCCATAATTTTGTGTAAGGGGCTCAGGATGTCTCCATATCTCCTCAGCCATACAGATAAATCCCCTTGTGGTATGGACTCATTGCGCACAAGAATCGTCACCATTTTAATAAGTGGCTGACGTGACACAACTTTGGGGATGAGCCCTCTCCAGTCCGGCAGGCTCCTACACACATGCTCATATTTCTCCCAAAATATGTCCAAAGACTCCGGACGGATAAAGGACAAATCATACTCATAGGAGCCGGTCGGACTGATCAGGGCGAAGATATCTTCGGGTCTAAACCCCATCTGCAGAATCTTATCAACCACAGCTCTCCTATATGGGGGAATACCTTCGCCTTCCCATCTGAGCTGAACCACATTCCTCCTTTTAAATAGTGAGGAAGATAAACCATTTCCATGCTCCCCCCTACCAGATCCTGTAGCAGCACCAGCATAGGTTTTCCTCCCAGACATACCAGTAATTACAGCATTGTCCTTAGACACAGCCACACCTGCTGACAAGGAGCCTGAAACATCCCTTGCAGTCTTTGGAGCAGCAGAGACAAGACCCACCCCCTCCCCCTTCTCTAAGCACTCAGCTGCTTTCCTGGGTTCAATCACAGTTTTTTTTACTGCAGAATCCCCAACAGTTGTAGCACTACTGCTCCCAGCATCTCCTGCACCATTTTCAGGAACAACAGCTTTATTTGGGTCAGGAAAAGCCTTTGCAATGTCCATGGTGCTCCTCTCTGCAGACACTTCAACCAAAAGCTCAAAGTTATTTTCAGTTTTCCCACCAATCGCATTTAAAGTTTTTTTAGCAGGTGCATCAGGTTGCACTGCATGCTGCACATTGTCTATGGGTGTGGGCTGACAGCCCATAGCACTACAACCCTCAGCAAGCACATTGTCATTAAAGTTCACATCACCACCTTGCACACACACTGTACCTGCTTGCTGTGTTGTTACCTCTGCAGTGTCATGGTTGATGGCGGGATCAAACTCCCTCCTGGATGTTGCAGGCTTCATGGTGAATTTTCCTCTCTCCACAGGTCTCTCTTTCATAGGGCGAGGAACGGTATCCATATCCTCATCTGAGGAATCCGCAGAAAAATGTAACTTTCTTCCATCCAGAGGGGTTTCCAGCTCAGCGATGAACTCCAACATGCCAGTACCCCCCTCAACCTCCTGCTCAGATGTTCCACATTGCTGCTGCAGAGGGAGGGAGACAGAGGCCTCCGCCATTGGGGGCTCAGCAGATGTCTGAGGTGTTGAAGAGCTGGGCTCATCCTCCGGGCCCACTTTCTCACTCTCTGCTGACTCTGTCGGTACCTGCATCTCTTCACTGGCTGGGTCACTCTCCATGCTGGAAACGGCTCCTCTCCTCATACGGCTGAAACGTTCCTCATTCCTGTATTTCTCCTTAAAAGCTCCGCTACTTTCCTTCAGAGAGCTCACCAACTCTTTCTGCTTCCTCAAAGCTTGCTCCAAGTCCTTTAATTCAGGCCTCAGAGCCGGTCTCTTCTTACTGTACAGTTTGGCACAATACAACTTTTTCTTTTTAAATTCAGTTTTTAAAGCTGCCAATTTCTCCTCCTCTTTCTCAATCCTTGTCAGCTTGTCCACAATCCTCCGTCTAAAGGTAGATAGGGATTCACCCCTCCTTGGGCCGAGCTCCATGTCTTCCATAGGCTGAGGCCTAGTCTCAGGCCTATCCAGGGGGCCCCCGCCGGGGTCCTCCCCAGGATCCAGCATCCCTCCTGGGGCAGAGAAACAACTCTAGCCCCTGGCTTCTGGAAGCACACGAGCTAAGGAATCAGCAACCTCACACCTCGCTGTCAGGGAGTGGAATGGCAGTTTCCCACCATCCCTGTGCTGAGTTCCCTACTCTGTACACCCGCTGCGCCCATTATGAGGGGTTCCCATCATCCCTGTTGTTGTGGAAATTTTGATAGACATTTTCTTTAGTTAAATAGTCATTATGTCTCCCAGTGTCGGTTTTACCGATAATCGATATTTACAGTGATTATCGCTTTAACTGTCATTGCAGGAAAGATTTTTTGGTGAAAATCTTCCAATGGATGAGATGGCAAAATACTTGTAGCAAAGAGAGTCCATCGCACAGATCTATATCTGCGGTTCAGGGCCCTGCGCTGCTGAGATATGTCTGTGATTAGGAAATTCTTATTTTACCAAGATTAATAGATGGCTCCTTATAGTCGCATTTGATCGGTGTGACTGGGGGGGGGGGGGCTGCTGCTATTATCTCATGCAGATAAAGCCTCATCAACTGGAACAAATAGAATGGTCACTATCAAAAATGGTTTATATATGAATCATGTTTGATGAAGACCCACCAACAAGTAATGGAGTACATGTTTATGGATTGACAGGAATGAACAATGAAAAGCCATGTGCTTCTTATGGCAGTTGAACCTTTTGTTTGCTCTTGTTCATTCATGGGCATGTACTCCACAGCTTCTATTGTGTTTTTTGAATGTATACATGTCTGTGATTGGTGGTTGTGAAGCCACTCCCTGTAACTTCCTTTTGCTCACTTGCTGTAAATAAACCAGCCCTGCTCAGAAGACACACAGAGCACAGAGGACACAGAAGAAGGCACATAGACACACACTCACACACTCACACAGACACACACAGACACACACACAAGCTCACACAGCAGCTAAGAGACACATAAACTCTCACACACAAACACTTGCTCTTACACACATGCACACACATACATATCCAATGGAGAGAGACCTGGCAGATGGCATCGAAATGACCCAGAGTTCCCGGGTCTGTACACCCGCTGTGCCCATTATGAGGGGTTCCCATCATCCCTTTGTTGAGTTCCTGGGTCTGTACACCCGCTGTGCCCATTATGAGGAGTTAATTTTGTTTATTGAAAAATCTTACAAACAACAACTTATATACAATAAAACCATAATAAATAAATTAATAAATAACATATTTACAAAATAATTGAATATAACTATACAAAAACCAAACAAGAACATAATAAATAAACCAAATTGCGCACAGCATAAACCCTACGAGAGAGCCAGACTAAGGAACATCACCGTCACCATGCATGTAGCCTTTTATCAAAAATATATTTTATCTGAAAATCTAGGGAAGTGAAGCAAGGACAGAAAGAAAAGCCGCACCCACCGAGATCAACAGGCAGCAGCTACAGAGTCCTGATATTCCTCCACGCCTTTATCCAGGCCTCCTGCTGCCACCTGTCTTTCTCAAGACCCCGAATCTTCCCAACCTCACCCAGAATGTTCTGCACCACCACCTCGACAGGGAGGATTTTACTCCGTAAGGATACCTGGCACCGTGCACTCCATGTGAAATAACGGACTACTAGACTAACTAAAAAAAGTGTGTCCAAATCATAATCCCGGCGAGTCTGGAATGCCCCATACACCCACTCTGCATAACTCATATGGGGGAGGAAGGGTACACTCAGAGCCCTCCCTACCCTCTTGTACACCTCTATATTAAAAGGACACAGAAGCAGAGAATGATCCATGGACTTCACCACTCCTCCACACTCTACTCTCGGGCAGCCCCGATCACTCACAGAAAGAAACTTCAGCTTGCAATTCACATATAGTTTTCCATGGAAAGCGAGCCAAGCCTGATCCCTAAACTTCGTCTGGATTCTCTCCAAATGAATCAAACGCAAACCCTCCCCCAAAACCAGGCTTGGGCAATCCCTTAAGGCCAGTGGTTCGCACATAACAGAGCTCATGATCCACTTCTCAAGAAGTTTCCTTGGAAGAGAGTTCCCGAGTCTGTACCCCCGCTGTGCCCATTATGAAGGCTTCCCACCATCCCTGTGCTGAGTTCCAGGGTCTGTACCCCCGCTGTGCCCATTGTGAGGGCTTCCCATCATCCATGTGCTGAGTTCCCGGGTCTGTACACCCGCTGTGCCCATTATGAGGGGCTCCCACCATCCCTGTGCTGAGTTCCCGGGTCTGTACCCCCGCTGTGCCCATTATGAGGGCTTCCCGCCATCCCTTTGCTGAGTTCCCAGGTCTGTACCCCCGCTGTGCCCATTATGAGGGCTTCCCGCCATCCCTGTGCTGAGTTCCCGGGTCTGTACCCCCGCTGTGCCCATTATGAGGGCTTCCCATCATCCATGTGCTGAGTTCCCAGGTCTGTACACCCGCTGTGCCAATTATGAGGGCTTCCCATCATCCATGTGCTGAGTTCCCAGGTCTGTAAACCTGCTGTGCCCATTATGAGGGGTTCCCATCATCCCTGTGCTGAGTTCCCGAGTCTGTACACCCGCTGTGCCCATTATGAGGGGTTCCCATCATCCCTGTACTGAGTTCCCGGGTCTGTACACCTGCTGTGCCCATTATGAGGGGTTAATTTTGTTTATTAAAAAAAATCTTACAAACAACAACTTATATACAATAAAACCATAATAAATAAATTAATAAATAACATATTTACAAAATAATTGAATATAACTATAAAAAAACAAAAACCAAACAAGAACATAATAAATAAACCAAATTGCACACAGCATAAACCCTACAAGAGAGCCAGACTAAGGAACATCACAGTCACCATGCATGTAGCCTTTTATCAAAAATATATTTTATCTGAAAATCTAGGGAAGTGAAGCAAGGACAGAAAGAAAAGCCGCACCCCCCGAGATCAACAGGCAGCAGCTACAGAGTCCTGATATTACTCCACACCTTTATCCAGGCCTCCTGCTGCCACCTGTCTTTCTCAAGACCCCGAATCTTCCCAACCTCACCCAGAATGTTCTGCACCACCACCTCAACAGGGAGAATTTCACACCATAAGGATACTTGGCACCGTGCACTCCACGTGAAATAACGGACTACTAGACTAACTAAAAAAAGTGTTTCCAAATCATAATCCCGGCGAGTCTGGAATGCCCCATACACCCACTCTGCATAACTCATATGGGGGAGGAAGGGTACACTCAGAGCTCTTACTACCCTCTTGTACACCTCTATATTAAAAGGACACTGAAGCAGAAAATGATCCATGGACTTCACCACTCCTCCACACTCTACTCTCGGGCAGCCCCGATCACTCACAGAAAGAAACTTCAGCTTGCAATTCACATATAGTTTTCCATGGAAAGCGAGCCAAGCCTGATCCCTAAACTTCGTCTGGATTCTCTCCAAATGAATCAAACGCAAACCCTCCCCCAAAACCAGGCTTGGGCAATCCCTTAAGGCCAGTGGTTCGCACATAACAGAGCTCATGATCCACTTCTCAAGAAGTTTCCTTGGAAGAGATCTGACCTCCCCTGCCGTTACTTGCCACTGCCGAAGTATTTTCAAACACGGGGCAACATAAGCCGGGAGCTTATCATGCTTGACCCTCAGGCTTTTCACTGGCCCACCATTTTCCCAGTTTCGCAGAAAGAGCCTAAACCAGGACTGGAAAATACCCACCCACCCAGGCGGTCTCTCTGCCAACATATTACCCAGGTTGTACTTTATAAACATCAGAGGGAAAAAGACTACAGGGTTGATCATTCCTAGACCACCCTCCCGCCTAGGAAGATAAGCCACACTTCTTTTGAGAAGGTTTATTCTGTTCTCCCATAACAGCTGGAAGAAACAACTATAGATCCTGGTATAGAGGGACACTGGCAAAATGCAGACAAAACTGACATACAGAAAAATTGGAATTAGTAACCTTTGATCAGATCAACCTTTTCCCTTAATGAAAACCGCCAACTTTTCCAGCTCGCCACCTTGGCATCGGCAATCGCCAGACTGTTCACCCAATTTGCATGACCATAGTCACCTTGGCCAAATTCAATGCCTAGAACTCTAATTTTTTTGTTGGGGCTCCATCTCCATCTCCAGTCATCCAGGAGAACAAAGCTCTCACCTTCCACACCCATCCAGAAAGCTTCACACTTGTCCTGGTTGACCTTGGCTCACCAGCGATGCCTAAAGGTACCCCACACAATGGTCCACTCTCTAGTCTTCTAATGAAGGGGTCGATTGCAAACACATATAGCAAAGGACTCAAAGGAAACCCCTGACGCACACCTGAGCCAACCAAAAAGGGCTGCCTAAGGCAACCATTAACCAGGGGAAAGCTTTCAGCCCCTTTGTACAAAATCTTGAGCCAATCAATGAAACCCCCCTCCAGGCCATACTTGCCAAGAAGGAGCCATAGGTACTCAAGATTAATCCTATCAAAGGCCTTAGCCTGATCCAATGTAAGCAGATATTTACCCCAACCAGCAGCCATACAACGTTCCAAGGCCTCCTGGACAGCTAACACAGCTGAGAAAGTGCTTCTACCCTGGACCAAGTAGTCTGGGAAAACACAGGCACACTAGGCAAACGCACAGACTGGGGCACCACAGACTGGGAAGACACAGGCACCCTGTGCATTGGCACAGACTCAGAGGGAATCGCAGGCACCCTGGCTGCAGAGCTCTGAGCATCCTCCATGTCCAGGCAGAAGAACTCTCTCATGAGCTCATGCTGGTTGTACATTGCCTCAGGACACTGACTATTAGGATGCCCCACCGCATTGCAAAGATTGCACCTTATAACATTGCAATCCTTTGCTAAATGCCCTAAATCCTGGCACAGAGAGCAATTCATTACTGCACAGGAGGATGCAAAGTGCCCTTTATCTCCACACTTATTGCACAGCTTTGGCTGGCCTGGATAGAAGATGGTCAGCCTGTCCATCCCCTGGAAAGCTGAGGATGGCAGATGCTGGAATAACATTGTCAATGAGTTTTAGCTGCACAGACCATCCCCCCGTCTATATTCCCCGATCATCCACAATTTTCTTTAGGGGGCTCAGGATGTCTCCATATCTCCTCAGCCATACAGATAAATCCCCTTGTGGTATGGACTCATTGCGGACAAGATTTGTCATCATTTTGATGAGTGGCTGACGTGATACAACCTTGGGGATGAGCCCTTTCCAGTCCAGCAGGCTCCTACACACATGCTCATATTTTTCCCAAAATATGTCCAAAGACTCTGGACGGATAAAGGACAAATCGTACTCATAGGAATCGGTCGGACTGATCAGGGCAAAGATATCTGCAGGTCTAAACCCCATCTGCAAAATCCTATCCACCACAGCTCTCCAATATGGAGGAATACCCTCACCCTCCCATCGAAGCTGCACAACATTCCTCCTTTTAAATAGTGAGGAAGATAAAACATTTCCATGCTCCTTCCTTGCTTGCTCCCTCCTCCCAGATCCTGCAGCAGCACCAGCATAGGTTTTCCTCCCAGACACACCACCAGCAATTGCAGCATTATCTTTAGGCACAACTACACCTGCTGACAAGGAGCCTGAAACAACCTTTGCAGTCTTTGGAGCAGCAGAGACAAGACCCACCCCCTCCCCCTGCTCTGAGCACCGTTTTCCTGGGTTCAATCACAGTCTTGTCTACTGCAGACTTAAAAAAAGTTATAGCACTACTGCTCCCAGCATCTCTTCCACCATTCTCTGGAACAGCAGCTTTACCTGGGCCAGGAAAAGCCTCTGTAATGTTCATGGCGCTCCTCTCTGCAGACTCTTCTCCCAGAAGCTCACAGTTAGTTCCAGCTTTCCCGCCAATTGCATTTCAAGTTTTTTCAGCAAATGCATCAGGTTGCACTGCATGCTGCACATTGTCTATGGGTCTGGGCTGACAGCCCATAGCATTACAACTCTCAGCAAGCACATTGGCACTATTAAAGGTCACATCACTACCTTGCACACACACTGTACCTGCTTGCTGTGTTGTTACCTCTGCAGTGTCATGGCTGACAGTGGGATCAACCATCCTTCTGGTTGTTGCAGATTTTATGGTAAATCTTCCTTTCTCCACAGGTCTCTGTTTCACAGGGCAAGGAATGGTATCCATCTACTCTTCTGAGGAATCTGCAGAGAAATGGAACTTTCTTCCATCCAGAGGGGATACCAGCTCAGTGATGAACTCCAACATGCCAATAGTACCCCCTCAATCTCCTGCTCAGATGTTCCACATTGCTGCTGCAGAGGGAGGGAGACAGAGGCTTCCACCATTGGGGGCTCAGCAGATGTTTGCGGTGTTGAAGAGCTGGGCTCATCCTCCGGGCCCACTTTCTCACTCTCTGCTGACTCTGTCGGTACCTGAATCTCCTCTCTGACTGGGTCACTCTCCATGCTGGAAACGGCTCCTCTCCTCATACGGCTGAAACGTTCCTCATTCTTGTATCTTTCCTTAAATGCTCCGCTGCTTTCCTTCAGAGAGCTCACCAGTTCTTTCTGCTTCTTCGAAGCATGCTCCAAGTCCTTCAATTCAGGCCTCAGTGCTGGTCTCTTCTTACTGTACAGTTTGGCACACAACAACTTTTTCTTTTTAAATTCAGCTTTCAAAGCTGCCAATTTCTCCTCCTCTTTCTCAATCCGTGTCAGCTTGTCCACAATCCTCAGTCTAAAGGCAGACAGGCCAGAACCAATGTCTTCCATAGACTGAGGCCAAGTCTCAGGCCTACCCCGCCGGGGTCCTCCCCAGGATCCAGCATCCTTCCTGGGGCAGAGAAGCAACTCTAGCCCCCGGCTTCTGGTAGCACAGGAGCAAAGGAACCAGCAACCTCACATCTCACTGTCAAGGAGTGGAATGGCAGTTTCCCACTGTGACGAGACCAATCTCGCCACTGGGCATTGGAGAAGCCTGGTTGCTCGCCTCCTGCAATATGACTATGAACCCTCTCATCAGCCCGTGCTAAACATAAACACCATGGCAATTTGACTGTGTTTGTGGCATCTGAGCGCTGTTTGGATATGTTGAGAGCTCAGATCCAGGCTATCTGGGCATGGGTTGAATGTAGGGGTTCTGTTCAGTAGACTGGGAGTTATGCATTTTTGTGTCTTTTTGTGTTTCTTTAAACATGTGGCTAATGGAGCCTTGCCTCTCTCCTGGAAGCTAAAACGTATTCCTGTAAACTGTAAGTAACAGGAAGCCAACTCCTAATATGGGCATTACAGGAAGTTCTGAGGAGACGGCGGTCTATTGACACTCAGAGTAATGTGTATTGAGGGCTCGTTAGGGAACCATTGTTCTGTGTCTGACTATTGTGTACATTGATTGCCCCCTGGGGCTTCTGTCTCCTTGCATTGGTCAAAGCTATCTGACCAATCCCTGTTGACTCATTTTCAAGCCCTCATTTGCATTTGCTGGAGAGGACCTTAGTGAGAACTGCAAGTACTTTACAATTGACCAATGGGAAAGCGGTTGTTGGGGGAAGGATGTTCCAATTTCTGTATAAAAGTGTGCTCTGTTCTTCCAATAAATGTTGTTCCTGTTTTACCCTCATCTCGGAGCTTTGTCTCGTTATTGGGGGAATCTGCTCCAGGGATTGCTATGGTCTTCCATACTCCCTTAGAGAATCACTAAGCTCTTATAAGAGCTTGTGTAAGAGCTTGTTCGTGCTGCACTCTCTGGGGAAAGAGAGGTTCACCCACAGGAACCTGGAGCCTTGTCATTGGTCCAGGGTGGGTAGGAGATGCCAAGACCCTAACCAAGCTGCGGCGGTTCGTGGAGTCTGAAGTGCTTACGGTGTCTGGTGGAGTGCTTGGAGCCCTCGGGAAGCACTAGGAGCGTCTGTCAATGGAGGTACCTGCTCAGGGGTGCCCTGTTCCGTAACAATTGGTGGCAGCGGTGGGATGGAACCAGCAGTGGAGTACAGATACTCTCTGAGAGAATATGACCGTATGGTGTGGTTACGGCTGAACTTTTTCGGACCCAATCCACTGGAGAGATCCAAGCGGTTCGTGAAGAACTTAGTGTTCGGGACTCTGCTAGACAGGGCAGAGAGAGAGGGCCAGCTGGCACGTTGGGAGGAACTCCAGCGGCAGGTACAGTTAAGGGAAGAGGAGAACCCAGTCTCCATTCCCCAGCGGCAGCCTGATTTATTGGGAATTGGGAGCCCAGTCTCCATTCTCCAGCGGCAGCCTGATTTTTTGGGAATTGGGAGCCCAGTCTCCATTCTCCAGTGGCAGGCTGAGTTAAAGGGGGCAGAGACAGTCGGTCCTGTCGCCCAGCAGCAGGACTCTGTGTTGGGAGGAGAGACAGTCGGTCTCCCTCCACAAAGACTGGAAGTATGTATGGGAGAGGAGATTGTTACCCCCTCTCCCCAGCGGCAGCTTAATGTACCAGGGGGAGACTGTAAGCCCCCCACCAGTGCAGATGGGACCGAGGTCTCTCCACCGGTCCTGCAGGGAATTGGGAGCCCAGTCTCCATTCCCCAGCGGCAGTGTAAAGTGCAGGGAGAGGAGAGCAGTGTCCTCCCTCCCCAGTGGCAGTGTGATGTGCCGGGAATTGGGAGCCCAGTCTTTTGTCCCCAGCGGCAGAGTATCCAGCAGGGAATAGAGAGCCCAGTCTCCTTTCCCCAGCAGCAGAACTCTGTATTGGGAGGAGAGACAGTCGGTCTCCCTCCGCAAAGACTGGAAGTATGTATGGGAGAGGAGATTGTTACCACCTCTCCCCAGCAGCGGATCATTAATGGGCAGAGTGTTCTATCGGGAGAGGAGCTTGTTACCCCCTCTCCCCAGCGGCAGCTTAATGTACCAGGGGGAGACTGTAAGCCCCCCACCAGTGCAGATGGGACCGTGGTCTCTGCACTTACCACACAGGGGGTAGGGATGGTCGGTCCTACCCCCCCACGACAGAGCTGTGTATCCAAGGGGGAGACAGTCAGTCTCCAGCCACCAGGCTCCAACCAGACTACTCCGGTGGTAGTGCTGGCACCAGGACAGAGTACCGCTGGTCTCTGCCCACTCAGCAACCCACCAAGGCAGCCTACCAGTCCCTTACACAGCCGTGGTGAGGCACCTGGACATGGACAAGTTTCTCCTCTAACCAGGTGTAGTAACCATTTATTGTGGGTTGGTCGTACTGTTTTTTCTGCTTTGTGGGTGGGCTGCTGGACTAACAAGGGCACTGACCGGCAGGAGGTCAGGTACCCTGTTAGTCTTTTTGGAAAGGGGGAGAGATGTGACGAGACCAATCTCGCCACTGGGCGTTGGAGAAGCCTGGTTGCTCGCCTCCTGCAATATGACTATGGACCCTCTCATCAGCCCATGCTAAACATAAACACCATGGCAATTTGACTGTGTTTGTGGCATCTGAGCGCTGTTTGGATATGTTGAGCACTCAGATCCAGGCCATCCAGGGGATGGGTTGAATGTAGGGGTTCTGTTCAGTAGACTGGGAGTTATGCATTTTTGTGTCTTTTTGTGTTTCTTTAAACATGTGGCTAATGGAGCCTTGCCTCTCTCCTGGAAGCTAAAACGTATTCCTGTAAACTGTAAGGAACAGGAAGCCAACTCCTAATATGGGCATTACAGGAAGTTCTGAGGAGACGGGCGGTCTATTGACACTCAGAGTAATGTGTATTGAGGGCTCGTTAGGGAACCATTGTTCTGTGTCTGACTATTGTGTACATTGATTGCCCCCTGGGGCTTCTGTCTCCTTGCATTGGTCAAAGCTATCTGACCAATCCCTGTTGACTCATTTTCAAGCCCTCATTTGCATATGCTGGAGAGGACCTTAGTGAGAACTGCAAGTACTTTACAATTGACCAATGGGAAAGCGGTTGTTGGGGGCAGGATGTTCCAATTTCTGTATAAAAGTGTGCTCTGTTCTTCCAATAAATGTTGTTCCTGTTTTACCCTCATCTCGGAGCTTTGTCTCGTTATTGGGGGAATCTGCTGCAGGGATTGCTATGGTCTTCCATACTCCCTTAGAAAATCACTAAGCTCTTGTAAGAGCTTGTGTAAGAGCTTGTTCTGCTGCACTCTCTGGGGAAAGAGAGGTTCACCCACAGGAACCTGGAGCCTTGTCGTTGGTCCAGGGTGGGTAGGAGATGCCAAGACCCTAACCAAGCTGCGGCGGTTCGTGGAGTCTGAAGTGCTTACGGTGTCTGGTGGAGTGCTTGGAGCCCTCAGGAAGCACTAGGAGTGTCTGTCAACGGAGGTACCTGCTCAGGGGTGCCCTGTTCCGTAACACCCACCATCCCTGTGCTGAGTTCCTGGGTCTGTACACTTTACAATGCACATAAATGTCAATTAAGAATTGTATTAGTTGGTCACGTGACTGAGGGAGCTCTATTGAATGGTTAGGAGGGAAGCTTTCTTCTAGTCCCTCCTGCCAATTAACCTAAGCAGGGCTGGGTAATAATTCCATTAAGCTCATTCTTGTGGATGGTGTTGGACGTTGTTAGAAAGAAGACATCTGGCTAGTCTCTGCTGTCAATCAAGCTCAGCAGGGCTCCGCAGGGGTGTGTCAGGCAGGATGATTACAGAGCTACAGGCCAATTAGAAGGGAGACAAACTGACCAGGCTACAGTGGATCCAATTCCCAGCTTAGGTGGGGTCAGAAACTTACAGGAAGGACCAGCGACTGGCAGTATCAGCAGGTGTTAATATATGAATAAATGGATTCATTATAGGGATGAGGGGCGGAGCAATGTACCCCCAAGGTTTCACATTTAGGCGAGCACAGATAGTCTAAGTTCCAGTTTCTGTCCCTTTTGACAAAGATTCAAATTGACATAATTAAGTTATAAGTTTCTGCTACCTGAAAATCAGAAATTATAGGCAGCAATTTAGGAATGCAAATCGTACTAATAAAGGAGGTCGGCGATTGCGAATCCCACCGCCTGTAGGAAGGCTCAGTGACCCCGCGGGTGCCCAATATGGAGGGGGCAGAAAATCTTTCGGCAAGCAGCAGAAAATGAATTTGCACACCTTAATGAAAATAGAGGAGGCAGAAAGGACGTTTGTGTCACCGAATAAATTCCTCTAATTGATCGCGCTGCGCTTCTGCTTCATTCATGATGTAAAATAACGCAGGAACAAAAAAATCTTTTACTGCAAAAAAAAAAAGTCATTGAACAATTGGTATTCCTTGGCATGACGGCTCAACTTTACCATCTGTAAAAAAAAAAAACACTTGGAATGAAGAGAACTTAAAAAAACATATTACTTGAAGATCAGGCTTTTTTTTGGCACTTTTTTTCTTTTTTTAAATCAGTATTTTTTTTCTAGAAAATGACTTATAACCTCCAAACATTATATATTTTTTGTTTTAGCAGACACCCTGGAAAAAAAAAAAGGCGATCGTTGCAATTTTTTTTATATCAAACGGTATTTGTGCAGCGGTTTTTCAAACACATTTTTTTTTTTTAAAGAATACACTTTATTTAATTAGAAAAAAAAAAAACAATATACACCCCAATTTTTTTGTAAAACATGAAAGATGATGTTAAAATTGGTAAAAAAATATACCTAATAATATCACGCTTTAAAACTGCGCACAGTCGTGGAATGGAGACAAACTATGGTACTTAAAAATCTTCATCGCAAATTTATTAAACAGCGCTTGCTAAATAGGATCAAATAAATATAGTGTTAAACGGGCTATAAAAATGTGCTAGATGAAATGTGTATCAACATTTAAAGTGGCAAAAATTCCTATGATATATATAGGTCAATAAATAGATGTGCAAAATACGCAATGTAAAAAATAAATAATTCAGTTCATAAATAAATGCATAAAATAATAAAGTTCAATTCATCAATAGGTGCACCTATACATATAAAGTCCAAGTGTCTCTGTGTCCAGTTCCTGTGTCCGTGGGATTGCGCTACTGCGCATGTGCCCCACAGACAACCGTTGGGACTTGGAGCGCAGAGACTTCGGGTGGCCAGTGTCCTGTCGGATAATGCCTCCCGTCGAAAAATGCATCTGACGGACTGCGCATGCATGGTAAATGATGTTGTTTCAGCTGACTGCTCCGCTCAGCTGGGGTCGACGTCATTATTGCGCGTGCGCAGTCCGTCAGATGCATTTTTTGACTGGAGACAGTGCGGGAAGAATAATTATAGCGAACAGCTGACTGAGAGGAGGCGGGGAGGCATTATCCGACAGGACAGCGGCCGTGTAATCTGTTCTAAGTATACTAAATAATAATAATAAAAAATAAATAATAAAAAATAAGAAATTAAGAAATACAAAATATAACGAAATACTAAAGATACATATTAAAAACCAAATATGAAATATTAGTATTAAAAAAATTATATATATATATATATATATATATATATATATATATATATATATATATCTATATATATCTATATATATCTATATATATATATATATATATATATATATTTTTATATATATATATAAATGGAAGAATTAAAAAATATATATATATATATATATATATATATATATATATATATATATAGCTCCTTCTGTTCTTAGTATACTAAATTAAAAAAAAAAAAAAATATATATATATATATTTATCGTGCGGCCG
This sequence comes from Pelophylax lessonae, assembly GCF_965119305.1. NCBI lineage: Eukaryota > Metazoa > Chordata > Amphibia > Anura > Ranidae > Pelophylax > Pelophylax lessonae. Next base: position 1,789,976 of record NC_138772.1, on the reverse strand, counting down.
GGCAAAACTGTTGAAGCGGCAAGTGTGCGCGGGCGCGTGGCGGGTGCACACTCGCGTGGACTTACTGCTAAGTCTGTTTTTACAAATGTTTGACCACATATGTTCTAGCGCCCGTTAATTTAACGGGCTTAATGTCTAGTCCAATAATAAAGTTCATGGGACGCGCCATCATGGCTGACACGGGAACTGAGGGAGCAAGGCCTGGCCTGCACACATAAGTAGATTGTGTGATAAATCTGTGGATGGTGCGAGTCCTCATGTGGGGGTCACAGATATCTCAACCACTTGTCCAAAGTACATTTCTGGAAGAATAACGATGTAATGGAGTAGTAAGGGAAAAGCCATTTACAGCTATAGATACGAATATGATGGTGGTGAGATATGGTGGAATTCCCATACCCGAGAACCAAACACCTGAAAGAGCTGACCATAGGGTGAGTATTGAGGTGAGAGTGGAAGGTACCGAAGTATTAAGGAAGTGCACAGAGAAAAGATAAGAACAAGAGTGTATGAGTGACAAGAAGTGCAAGAATGAATGAAAGAAAAAGGTAGAAAGTGGCAGAGCGGTGAAAACATGTCACCAAAAGGAGGAGAGTGTGACTGGCAGTGATGGGAATAACGGCATTAAAGTAAACCGCGTTACTTAACTCCGTTACTTTTGTGGGTAACTAGTAATCAAATTGATTACTTCCCCCCCCCCCCCCCCGCACGGTAACGCAGTTCCCATTACTTAAGCGGCATTACTGCAATTACATCTACCGCCACTAGATGGCAGAAGTGTAATTCCTCCTCACTCCTCTATGACCCTGCCGGCGCTGTCTGCAGTACTGGCATGTGTGACATGGAGGAGAGCGGAGAGGGAGAGCGGACCGGCCGAGGGGAACCGTGAGAGCCCTGCACTGTACCTGTACATCCACCAACCCCCCCATATACATCTACCTACCTACCTTATATAACTACCTACCCACCCTATACACCCACTGACCCCTATATACACCTACCTACCCACCCTATACACCCACTGACCCTTATATACACCTACCTACCCACCTTATATAACTACCTACCCACCCTATACACCCACTGACCCTTATATACACCTACCTACCCACCCACCTTATATAACTACCTACCCACCCTATACACCCACTGACCCCTATATACACCTACCTACCCACCTTATACACCCACTGACCCCTATATACACCAGAGATGTATAGTAACGAAGTAGAACTACTTAAGTACTGTACTTAAGTACCGAAATGCGGTATCTGTACTTTCCTAGAGTAGAATTTTTTTCTCCTACTTCTACTTTTACTTCACTACATTTTTTCGATGATTTTGATACTTCTACTCAAGTATTTTTTTTTTTGTGCTGCATAGTTACTCGTTACTTTTAAAAAAATTACCACTGCCAGAACAGTAGATGGCAGGTTGCATAAAGCTCAAAAAAATGTGTATAATGTCATTTGTAAATCAGCGCATACGAAAATAAAGGCTGTGTATAATAAAAGCTGCTATACCAAATCTTTCCAATAAAAAGAAAATATGAAACAAACAAATAAATGGTGCTACAGCGCTTAAAGTGCATCAAGAAACTACTAACAAATACAGGTTAATCATTTGAATAAATCATTTGAAATAATAAAAACAATATGATGTTCATACTTTTGACTTCTTTCTTTAATAACTACATAACACAGTACTTGTACTTCTACTTTCAGTACTTGAGTAGAAATTTTTTTTCAAAACTACTGGTACTTTTTACTTTTAGTACTTAAGTAGCAAATTTTTTGAAAAAACTACTTGCAATACTTAAGTAAAAAAAATGTTGAATACTTTAGTACTTCTACTTAAGTAACTTTTTCTGCGAGCACTTCCACTTCTACTCAAGTAATTTTTTGATCGAGCACTTGTACTTTTACTCAAGTAGAAATTTCGAGTACTTTATACAAGTCTGATATACACCTACCTACCCACCCTATATACCCACTGACCCTTATATACACCTACCTACCCACCTTATATAACTACCTACCCACCCTATACACCCACTGACCCCTATATACACCTACCTACCCACCTTATACACCCACTGACCCCTATATACACCTACCTACCCACCCTATATACCCACTGACCCCTATATACACCTACCTACCCACCCTATACACCCACTGACCCCTATATACACCTACAGTACCTACCCACCCTATATACCCACTGACCCCTATATACACCTACCTACCCACCATATACACCCACTGACCCCTATATACACCTACCTACCCACCCTATATACCCACTGACCCTTATATACACCTACCTACCCACCTTATATAACTACCTACCCACCCTATACACCCACTGACCCCTATATACACCTACCTACCCACCTTATACACCCACTGACCCCTATATACACCTACCTACCCACCCTATATACCCACTGACCCCTATATACACCTACCTACCCACCCTATACACCCACTGACCCCTATATACACCTACAGTACCTACCCACCCTATATACCCACTGACCCCTATATACACCTACCTACCCACCATATACACCCACTGACCCCTATATACACCTACTTACCCACCATATACACCCACTGACCCTATATACACCTACCTATCCACCCTATATACCCACTGACCCTTCTATACACCTACCTACTCACCCTATACACCCACTGACCCCTATGAACACCTACCTACCCACCCAATACACCCACTGACCCCTATATACACCTACCTACTCACCCTATACACCCACTGACCGCTATATACACCTACCTACTCACCCTATATACCCACTGACCCTTCTATACACCTACCTACTCACCCTATACACCCACTGACCCCTATATACACCTACCTACCCAACCTATACACCCATTGACCCCTATATACACCTACCCACCCACCCTATACACCCACTGACCCCTATATACACCGGCAGTGTACCACGCAGCCAGCCAGTACCACTCAGCAAATACCACTCATACAAGTTATTTGACATATTTGATTATTTTTTTTAAAGTAATGCAATAGTTACTTTCCCTGGTAATTAGTTACTTTATTACTGATGTAACTCAGTTACTTTTTGGGAGAAGTAACTAGTAACTATAACTTATTACTTTTTTTAAGTTACTTTAAGTAACTCAGTTACTTTTTGGGAGAAGTAACTAGTAACTATAACTTATTACTTTTTTTGTTTGACTTAAATTTACAAATTTATTTATTTATTTATTTATTTTTTCTCTCCTCTTTAAAATGGCAGACTTGGTTCAGTGCAGGAATTGTTGTGCATTTATTTCATGTTCCACTCTTTGGAGATTTGGATGCTGTCAGATCTGTAGACAATTCTCCTTACTGCAGCAGGAAATTGCATTTTTGAAATCAGAGATATTTAAATTATCTGTTAAACAAACTCCAGCTGGGACTGCTGCAATGCCACTGCCACAGAGGACCCCCAGAAATGGCAGATGGGTTACTGCAGGTTCTGGAAGACTTAGAGTGGTGGATAGAAGACATGTCCCACAGTCAGTGGTTCTCCAAAATTCATTTGCAGCACTCTCAGAATGTAAGGACAACATGGATATGGACTCAAGCACAGAGGGTGAGAAACCATCGACTCCTATGTCTAATGTATGCAAGACTGCAGCCAAGGACAAAAAAGATAAAGTGAAGTCTCAAAGGAAGCAGCTGTTGCTGGGTGATTCAATCATAAGAAGTGTGGAGCTTAAAGAAAATGGTTCTGTGAGATGTCTCCCTGGTGCTACTGCTAGGCGAGATAGAAGACGTATTATTAATATTGTTAAGCAAGCAAAGCAGGAAGGGGCCGTGGATGTTCTTGTCCATCTAGGGACAAATGACCTGGCTTGCAATGAAGTGTCAGAGGTGAAAAAATCTTTTATCACACTTGGAAATGACATACAGGATTTTGCATCCACCATCTCATTTTCTGAAGTTCTGCCTGTGCATAATGTTCAGAATGATAGGCAGAGGCGCATAAAGGAGTTCAACATATGGCTTAGTAAATGGTGTCAAGAGCAAGGATTTGGCTTTGTTTCTCATGATAGCTCTACTTGGAATAGAAAGGAACTGTACAAAAAAGATGGTTTGCATCTTTCTCTCAAAGGAACAAATATACTTAGTGAACAACTCCAAGAATTTGCGAAAGAGTATTTAAACTAGGAAGGGGGGGCAAAAGAGTGAAAATACAAGAGTCCAATTGCCCCCCGAAACAATGCCAGAACAGGTCAGAAGCACAGAGGTTAAGAAATGATAAGCTCAGAGTCCTGTCTACAAATGCTCGCAGTTTAGGTAAAAAAATCAATGAACTTGGGTCAATAATGGCATCTGAGAATGTAGATTTAGTGGCTGTTACGGAGACATGGTTTAATGAAAGAAATGACTGGGACATAACCATACCAGGGTACTCTTTATACAGAAGAGACAGAGAAGGCAAGAAAGGAGGAGGAGTGGCCCTGTATGTGAAAGATAGCATTAAATCTAACCTAATACAAGTTGGTGAAGCCAACATAGAGTCAGTTTGGGTTACGTTGCAGTTTGCTAATCATGCAGTAACTCGTGTAGGTGTGATATATAGACCACCTGGTCAAGTTAAAGAACTAGATGATCTACTAGTTGAAGAAATAGCTAAAATGACAATGAAAGGAGAAGTTATCATTATGGGAGATTTCAATCTTCCAGATATAAACTGGAAAACCAAAATAGCAAGTTCTACCAGGAGTACAGATATTCTAAATTCCCTACTGGGGTTGTCTCTGCAACAAGTGGTTGAGGAGCCAACCCGGAGGGAGGCCATATTGGATTTGGTATTCACAAATGGGGATTCGGTATATGATGTCATTGTAGGCGAAACCTTGGAATCTAGTGATCACCAGTCAGTGTGGTTTAATATAAGAACTGTGAAAGAATCACACCACACAAAAACAAAAGTTTTAGATTTTAGAAAAACAGACTTTTCAAAAATGAAATTAGTCATAAATGAGTCCTTATCAGACTGGAACGGATTACATGGAGTCCAGGAGAAATGGGACTACTTAAAAGGTGCATTATTGAAGGCAACAGAAAATTGCATTAGACTTGTCAGTAAAAGCAAAAAAAGGAAGAGACCACTGTGGTACTCAGCAGAAGTGGCCCAAATCATTAAAAATAAAAAGCTAGCATTTTGTAATTATAAAAAAACCCAGAGCAATGAAGATAAGGAAATCTACAAGATTAGGCAGAAAAAGGCCAAGCAAGTTATAAGAACTTCTAAAGCGCAGGCAGAAGAAAAACTAGCTCAGTCTATGAAAAAGGGGGATAAGAAATTCTTCAGATATATAAATGAAAAAAGGAAATTAAAACAAGGAATAACTAAATTAAAAACAAAGGACGGAAGGTATGTAGAAGAGAATAAAGGGCTAGCCGACTGCCTTAATGAATACTTCTGTTCAGTTTTTACAGAAGAAAAAGAAGGAGAAGGACCTCCACTTGAAAGGATGACTAATGAATCTTTTGATGCATGTGTCTTTACAGAGGAAGACGTTCTAAGATTGCTGTCTAAAGTGAAGACAAATAAGTCACAGGGTCCTGATGAGATACACCCAAAATTATTAAAAGAGCTTAGTGGTGAGCTGGCAAAACCATTAACAGATTTATTTAACCAATCATTAGTAACAGGAGTCGTCCCGGAAGATTGGAAATTGGCAAATGTCGTGCCCATTCACAAAAAAGGTAGTAGGGAGGAATCGAGCAACTATAGACCAGTGAGTCTGACATCAATAGTAGGCAAATTAATGGAAACCCTATTAAAGGATAGAATTGTGGAACATCTTAAATCCCATGGATTACAAGATGAAAAACAACATGGGTTTACTTCAGGGAGATCATGTCAAACAAATCTTATAGATTTTTTTGACTGGGTGACTAAAATAATAGACGGTGGAGGTGTAGTAGACATTGCATATCTAGATTTTAGTAAGGCTTTTGACACTGTCCCACATAGAAGACTTATCAATAAACTGCAGTCATTGAGCATGGACTCCCATATTGTTGAGTGGATTAGGCAGTGGCTGAGTGACAGACAACAGAGGGTTGTAGTCAATGGAGAACATTCAGAACAAGGTCATGTTACCAGTGGGGTACCTCAGGGATCTGTACTGGGACCAATTTTGTTTAATATCTTCATAAGTGATATTGCAAAAGGCCTCGATGGTAAGGTTTGTCTTTTTGCTGATGACACAAAGATATGTAACAGGGTTGATGTTCCTGGAGGGAAATGCCAAATGGAAAAGGATTTAGGAAAACTAGAAGAATGGTCAGAACTCTGGCAACTGAAATTTAATGTGGATAAGTGCAAGATAATGCACCTGGGGCGTAAAAACCCAAGGGCAGAATATAGAATATTTGACACAGTCCTGACCTCAGTATCTGAGGAAAGGGATTTAGGAATAATTATTTCAGAAGACTTAAAGGTGGGAGGACAATGTAATAGAGCAGCACGAAATGCCAGCAGAATGCTTGGATGTATAGGGAGAGGTATAAGCAGTAGAAAGAGAGAAGTGCTTATGCCGCTGTACAGAACACTGGTGAGACCTCACTTGGAGTATTGTGCGCAGTACTGGAGGCCATATCTCCAGAAGGATATAGATACTCTAGAGAGAGTTCAGAGAAGAGCTACTAAACTAGTACATGGATTACAGGAAAAAACTTACCAGGAAAGGTTAAAGGACCTTAACATGTATAGCTTGGAAGAAAGAAGAGACAGAGGGGATATGATAGAAACCTTTAAATACATAAAGGGAATCAACTCGGTAAAGGAGGAGAGCATATTTAAAAGAAGAAATACTACCACAAGAGGACACCGTTTTAAACTAGAGGGGCAAAGGTTTAAAAGTAATATGAGGAAGTATTACTTTACTGAGAGAGTAGTGGATGCATGGAATAACCTTCCTGCAGAAGTGGTAGCTGCAAATACAGTGAAGGAGTTCAAGCATGCATGGGATAGGCATAAGGCTATCCTTCATATAAGATAGGGCCAAGGACTATTCATAGGATTCAGATATATTGGGCAGACTAGATGGGCCAAATGGTTCTTATCTGCCGACACATTCTATGTTTCTATGTTTCTATGTTTCTATGACCAACACTGGTGAGTCAAACCAGTAACTACCAAGGGGGTCTTATAGAGTAAATGGCCCGATTGGAATAATAAAGTATAGTGCATGTATAGTGTATAGGGTGAGAGGTGCCTAACCACCTAAGGTTCTGAGAGGAAAAGTGAAAGTAGCAAGGAAAGGTGAAGAATACCTCTGTGAAAAGGTGAGCGGGAATGGCTCCCAGCGTCACACCACTTATACAACAAGAGAGGGACTGGCAATCGGCTGTGCTAGCCGGAAGCAAATGTCCCTATAAGAGAAGGCCGATGGAAAACACATGTCGGGGCGCCGACGCCAATCATGACGTCACACCCCGTGCAAAACCTCCGCCTCCTCTCCGCGCCCTAGGGGGCGGGGAGGAATAGGAGGGAGGGGGAAGCGGACGGAGCGCATCGCAGCTCCCGGAGCCAGACAAAACCCGGACATGGCCGCAAACAACATCCTGCCCTCGGTGCCTATGGGACAGTGTAACAAGAGGATCATGAGTTGTGATGGTAAGCCAATGTGTGCAAGGCTCAACCAAGAAGTGTCACAATTAGCACATTGAGTCATCCGAAGAGTGGTGACTCGGGACACACACCTCCATCCCTCGGTAAATTCTAAAGAAATGGAGGGATGGAGGCACATGTCTTTGTGAGCCTCATATAAAGTCCCAAACCTTCTTTTTCCTTATTAACCCATAATTCACTCTAATCAGCCCTAATTAACCGCTTCCGGACCGCCCGCTGCAGTTATACTGTGGCAGGCAGCCCCTCCTGCGCGAACCAATGTGGGTCTACGTCGGTCGCGCACCTGCAACTAAGGGTCGAGCGTGCGCCGGAGGCGGCGTGCTCCCGCCCCTACTCGCCAGTGGGGACTCCGATGCACGGGGCAGGCGGCTCCGATTGCTGCCTGAAACCAGCGATTGCTTCCCACTGAGAGAGAAGGACGGTCGGATGTTGTAAACACAGCCGACCTTTCTTCGCCCTGGAAAGATCACAGAGCTCCTATGATCCTTCTATATAGGAACACATGTCTCTATGGTCATTTCACAAGCCAAGCCCACATACAGTTATAAACACACCCCTAGTTACACATTTAACCCCTTGATCACCCACAGTGTTAACCCCTTCCCTCCAGTGTCATTAGTACAGTGACAGTGCATATTTTTAGCATTGATTACTATAGTAATGCCACTGGTCCCCCCCAAAAGTGTCAAAAATGTCAGTCAGGGGTCCGATCTGTCCACCGCAATGTCGCAGCCCCGCAAAAAATTGCAGATCGCCGCCATTACTAGTAAAAAAAAACAAAAAAAGTTAGAAATCTTTCCCATAGTTAGTAGACGCGATAACTTTTGCGCAAACCAATAAAATTACGCTTTTTGCGATTTTTTTTTAACCAGAAATATGTAGCAGAAAACAAATTGGCCTAAAATGTTAAAAAAATTTGATTTTTATTTTTTTTTTTTTATTGGGAATGTTATATAGCAGAAAGTGAAAAATATATATATATATATATTTTTCAGAATTGTCGATTTTATTTTGTTTATAGCAAAAAAAAAAAAAAAATGCACAGGTGATCAAATACTATGGAAGAGCCCTGTGGCCATCATAAAAAAAAAAAAAAATTCAAAGATTTCTGAGCTTGAATTTTTTTTTCTTTTTTTTACAGAATTCTGAGTCTGAAAGTCAGAATTCTGAGATTAAATGCCACCAAAAGAAATCTCTATTTGTGGGGGAAAAAAGGACATCCATTTTATTTGGGTACAGCGTTGCATAACCGCGCAATTGTCCATTAAAGTAACGCAGTGCAGAATCGCGAAATATGGCCTGGTCATTAAGGAGGAAAATCCTTCCGGTCCAGAAGTGGTTAATTTCTTTCTCTTATTTTCTCTTCAACTATTATTTTCCTGTTGTTTTTTGTATGTTTGCTTATTTTTTTATTAACTATTAATATTTGAATTCTTTTTTTTTTGTTTTGTTTGTTAATATTTTTACACATTTAACATAAATTTACACATTTTAAAAACAAACAATTTATTTAATTTGTAAATTACTTTGCAATGTTTTGTACCAGAATCATAATTTTAGTGTCATTTTAATGAGAATAAATTGCAAACATTTTACGTGCAGTAACGCTATTTATTTATTTTTAAGCTAACACTGCTAAAAAAATAAATAAGGAAAAAAAAAAAGAAAAAATGTGTTTTGTTTAGTTTTGATGCGTTTTTATTATCTAAGGATTGCAAAAAAAAAAAAGAAAAATCATTGTTGCAAGACAATATCATGCAAAGTAAGCATTGTTTATCCTTAAAAAACAAATGATGTATTACTTAGTTTTCTTTACTAATGACAGATATTGCCGAATAAACAGGTCTGTAGAAGAAATGTAAAAATCCGCTCCATGGGAGAGCAGGGGGAGGGGGGAGTTGTTAAACTTCTTCATCTGTCTGTGCACATTCCTGCACCCCTCCTTCATCAGGAACTCAATGGCGGCACATTGCTTCTGCTTGGACTCCATTATTAACCTGCAATGAAAAAGAAGAAGAAGAGTTACTATAAAGAAGGGGTCTCCAAACTGCGGCCCAGGAAGGGGGGGGGGCAAATGCAGCCCTTTCCCTGCCTTTATCTAGCCATTGGCGGTGCTTTTCCTCCCACTGACACCAATGATGGGGCAATATTCCTCCCATTGACACCAATGATGGGGCACTATTCCTCCCACTGACACCAATGATGGGGCAGTATTTCTCCCAATTACACCAATGATGGGGCACTATTCCTCCCACTGACACCAATGATGGGACACTATTGATCTTTTATTGAAAAGAATCAAGCAACATATTTTATACAAAAGTAAAAAACAGAACTATAGTACAATATTCCAACAAAAAAAACAAAGGAATTCACATCCATGTGCAGAATATATACAATATATACATAATCCACTTCCAACATTCTTAGAAAACTATTTACATAAAGCAGCAGAGAGGGCCTAAGAGGCACAACCCATCACCTATGTATGCAGCCATTTATCAAAAACTGAGCATTAAGAAAAAATCTAGGGTGATAAGAGACAGAAAGCCACACCCGGGAAAGAGACTCCTGGCAGTCAGGGAGGCCTGAAACCCCTCCACGCCTTCAGCCAAGCCCTCTGACCCCACTTGTCTCTCTCAAGCGCCCGAATCTTCCCCACCTCATGCAGAATGTCACACACCACCACCTGAACAGGAAGGATTTTACGCCGAAGGGTGACCTGACACCGTGCGTTCCATGTGTAATAACGGACTACTAAACTAACTAAAAAAAGTGTATCCAAACAAAAGCCCCCACCAGTATTGAATGCTCCGTACACCCACTCAGCATAACCCAGCCTGGAGAGGAAAGGAACACCGAGGGCCCGCCCAACCTGTTTGTATACCTCTATGTTAAAAGGGCAACGAAGCAGAAAATGGTCCATAGTCTCCTCCTCACCTGCACATTCCTCCCGAGGACAACCACGATCCATCCCACTGCGGAATTTCAAATTGCCCCGAACATAAAGCCTCCCGTGGAAGCACAACCAGGCCAGATCCCTGAATTTAAGGGGGACTCTAGCCAAATTAATCAATCTTAACCCTTCCCTCAAAATTGGGCCTGGGCAATCCCTTAAGGCCAGTGGGTCATGAAAGACTTCACTCAAGACTCGGCTCATAAGGACTTTCCTCGGAGCGGATCTGAGATCTTCAGCCGACAGTCGCCACTGCCGCAGCAACTTCAGACACGGAGCGACATAGGCTGGGAGCTGACCACGATGACCCCTGAGATTCTTCACTTGGCCACCTTCTTCCCAAAGTCGCAGAAAAGGCCTAAACCAAGATCTAAACATGCCTGCCCATCCAGGAGGTTTCACTGCAAGCATACTACCAATGTTAAACTTGAGAAATAGCAGAGAAAAGAAAAGAACGGGGTTGACCATACCTAAGCCACCCTCCCTCCTGGATAGATAGGTGACATTCCTCTTGATGGGGTTCAGTCTGTTCCCCCACAGCATCTGGAAGAACACACTATAGATCCTAGCATAGAGAGACACTGGCAAGATGCAGACAGGGCTGACATACAAGAAGATCGGTATCAGGTAAGTCTTAATCAGATCAACCCTTTCCCTCAGAGATAACTTCCATCTCTTCCAGCTGACCACCTTAGTATTGGCAACTTCCAGCCTGCCTTCCCAGTTTTTGAGGCCATAATCGCCAGGTCCAAATTCAATGCCTAATATCTTAATTTTTTCCTGGGGCACTGGAAAAGTGTCCGGGAGATCAAACCCCTCACCTTCCTTTCCCATCCAAAAAACTTCACTCTTTTCCCGATTGATCTTGGAGCCTGATGCTTCAGAGTACCGTGATGTCAGAGAGACCACCTCCTCCGCTTCATCTGTCCCAGTGACAATCACTGACACATCATCCGCATAGGCAACAACCCTCAAAGGCGGCTCACCCGGGATTCCCACTGGTACCCCACACAACATGCTGCTCTCTAGCCTCCTGATGAAGGGGTCGATTGCAAACACATAGAGCAGGGGACTCAGCGGACAACCCTGGCGCACCCCAGAACCAACCTCAAAGGACTGTCCAACCCAACCATTAACAAGAGGGAAGCTTTCTGCCCCCTTATACAAAACTTTTAACCAATCGACAAAACCACCCGGCAGACCGTACTTACTAAAGAGCAACCACAGGTACTCATGGTTGACACGATCGAAAGCCTTTGCCTGATCCAATGCCAGTAGATACTTTCCCCAGCCTGCAGCCCTGCACTGCTCCAAGGCCTCCCGGACAGCTAAAACCGCTGTGAAGGTGCTCCTACCCTGGATCGAACAGTGCTGATGGCGAGAAAGCAAAGACTCTGCTACTGCCGATAGGCGCCAGAAAAGTATCTTCGCCAGCACCTTTCTATCGACATTGAGAAGGCTGATGGGGCGCCAATTCTCAATCATCGAAGGATCTTTACCTTTTGAAAGAAGAATCACAGCTGAGTGTCTCATGGAAGTGGGAAGCACCCCCTCAGCAAGACAACTGTTAAAAATCTCTACCAAATGTGGGGCCAGAATAGACTTAAAGGCTTTGTAAAACTCAGCCGTCAGACCATCCGGTCCAGGTGACTTCTTGATGCCAAGCTGTTCAATTGCCCTCGTCACCTCTTCAACTGTGATCTCTTCTGTCAAATTCATCAAAGGGACATCTCCACCATTTAGACCTGGAATAGAGTCCAAAAAGCTTTCCATCTTGTCTCGGTCAAGCTCCTTCCTCCCAAGAAGTTCAGCATAAAAAGACCTCACGACCTCCAGGATCCCTGACCTGGACTTTGTCAAGGAACCTGTACTATCCTTAAGGCCAACGACCATCTTAACAGCTACACCCTGTTTGCAGTTCTGGTAAGGGTCAGGCGAGTGGTATTTCCCATAGTCCCGCTCCAGAACCAAAGAGGTATGCCGGTCATATTGACACTTCCTGAGGAGGATTTTCACTTCAGAGATTGCCCCAGGATCTCCTCCTCTCGAGACAAGAATATCCAGCTTCCTCCGCAAACGTTGGTAGGTCATGTATCTATTAAAATGTTTTTTATTGGCTAGGCCCCTGAAGAATCCAGCAATCCTCTTTTTGGTCAGCTCCCACCACTCAGCCTTGCTGCTACAAAAGTCCAGGATGGTCACCTGTGCCTGAAAGAATTCCTCAAAGGATTGTCTAACATGTTCTTCCTCAAGGAGAGTCGAATTTAATCTCCAGATGCCTTTGCCCCTCTGAGGGAAATCTGAAGCATTCAAGACCACAGATAGCATACAGTGATCAGAGAACTCCACCGCCTGCACCACTGGGGGTGAGAAAGCAGAGGCCTCCTTCAAAAAAAACCTATCTATCCTACTCTGACTATTACCTCGATGAAAGGTGAACCCTGTGTCATCCGGGAGGTGCTTAATGTGCACATCCACAAGACCAGCATCCCTAACCATACTATTTAAAAAAACGCTATCATATCCCAGCCGGTCATTGAAGTCCTTCCTGTCCTTGGGCCTAGTCACAGTATTAAAGTCACCTCCAAAAACCACTTGCCGGGATGTAAAAAGAAATGGCTTGATCCTTGTAAAAAGGCATTTCCTGTCCCACTTTGTGTGCGGCCCATAAATATTAATTAGGCGCAGGTCCTGCCCTCCCACAAGAACGTCTAAGACCATACATCTCCCAATCTCCACCTCAATAACCCGCCGGACAGTTACCATGCCGGTTTTAAACAACACCGCCACCCCGCCGTAAGGCTCGGCCGCAAGAGACCAGTAAGATGGACCATACCTCCACTCTCTCTTGGCCATATGAATATCTGCCAAGGAGGTGAGCCTAGTCTCCTGCAAAAATAAAATTTCAGCATCTAATTGGCTGAACAAAAATAAGGCCATAGAACGAGCTCTTACCGACTTAATGCTGGCGACATTTATTGTCACCACTTTTAACGGAGGGGGAACCGCCATTTGGGTTATTGGGTGGATTGCTTCTTAGCTCCCCTCTGCTGCTCATCACCAGAAGCCTCTCTCTTTCTTGAAGCCTCCTCCAACTCCATTTCAATATCTGAATTCTGCTCAGAAGAATCCCCAGATGAGGAGATATCCCAAGCAGAAGCCCTAGAACGGTTGGAGACAGTCACTGAGGCATCCTGTCCCTGTTCCGTCCTCACCGTCTGTCTCTTCCGCCTCACAACCTTCCTTCTCTCCTCCAGGTACTGAAGGTCAGATTCAGAGATGCTTTCATCTCTTGTTTTCTTCTTCTTCTTTGAAGTCTTCACAGAAGACTTCTTTACAGAGGAAGCCGCAGCAGCACCCTTTTTGGTACCCTCTACCACTCCTGGTGGGTGGGGGGCTTCTTTAAGGTCACACTTAGGAAGGGAAGACTGATCAGGAATAACTGACTCAGGGGGCACAGACTTGGCAGATTCTGACACAAGAGGAGCCGGTACAGTAGGCCGGGGGGACACAGGGACAGACACAGAAGGAAAACTTACAGATACAGGAGGGGTGGGCACAGGGACTAGGGAGGGATCCTGCACAAGACCAGGGGGGTCAGTCACCGCAGAGGAGGGTGGTACAACAGGGGCCTCATCCTCCATCCTGTCCAGCCTTAACAGATCATCTATCACCTCTCTATCCATATTATGCCAGGCTTCAGGACATCGGCTGTAGGGGTGGCCAAGGCGCAGGCACAGGTTGCACCTTATCGCCTGGGTGCAGTCCCTGGCCACATGACCCTGTCCCCGACACACTGAACAGATCAGTGCTGAACAAGAGGAGCTAAAATGCCCCTTTTCTCCACAGCGGTGACACAGTTTTGGCTGACCGGGATAAAAAATAGTCATCCTATCCCTCCCTATAAAAGCAGAGGAGGGCAGGTGACGGACAACATTCCCATCCCTAGCCAACCTGACCGTTACCGACCAACCCCCGGTCCAGATGCCACGCTCATCATGAATTTTATCCGGCCTGGTCAAAACATCCCCATAATTTCTCAACCAGACCTCTAAGTCCCGAGCAGGAACACTCTCATTTGTAAGGACAATAGTAATTTTCTTCACTGTTGACCTTTGGGAAACTGCCACTGGCACCAGACCTTCCCATTCGGGTCTTGACCTGCACCGAGCCATATATCGTTCCCAGAACAAGTCAAGACCCTCTGGTCTGGTGAAACTAACTGTGTATTCCCGGCTTCCAGCCACATGTATCAGGGCATATAGGTCATTAGCCCCAAAACCCATATCTAAGATCAGGTCCACCACCATACGCCTTGCTAGAGGGACTGCACCACCTTCCCATTTAAGGAGGACTACGTTCCGCCTTGGACCCCCAGCAGAAGCCATAGATCCAATACCAGATCCAATGGCGCTCATAGTGGCAGCCCGCGAGGGAAAACCCTGATTAGAAGCAGAGCTCCTCCTTGATTGTAACCCTGGCTTGGTGATATTGCCAGGAGCACAGCTTACCACCTGTGCAAATGTAGGTTTTTTAGGGCCAAGACCCCACACTGATGTCACATTATCAGGTACACTACTATTATTATTTTTACCAGCTTGGCCTAAACAAGCAGCATTATCAGTTCCACATATAATGGTGGGATCCACCATGCCTGCAATGTTATTAGGGATAACTGTTTCTGATGCAGTACCAGATGTTTCCTGCTGCTGCGCTGTAGAGTCCTGTACAACAGTGACTGAAATAGTTTTAAGCTCAGCAGAAGGGGGGTTAATCGGCTCTTCTGGGTTTTGTGGTTCTTCAGCAGAAATGTCATTTTTTAAACACAACTTTTCCTGTTTAGAGACATCAGCAGCAGGCACAACATTGCTGAGCATAGGGGAATCACCCGGAGTGTCATTAGGAAACCCATCACTAGGCAAGGTGCTAAAAGGCACAAAAACTGTTTTATCTGTAAGCTGGGGCTTTATATACTTTACTTTATCAGGCACACTCTCAGGTAAGTCCTCCACATCACCAAACACCAGCTGATCTTCCTGCATTGGAGACTCCATTACCTGTATAACTTTCAACATGCCTCCTGAGCCCTGAGATGGCAATGGGCTGCTTACCTCACCTTGAGGGGGAAGGGGGTCAGAACCGGGGGTCTCCTCCTCCACCTCCATCTTTGCAAACCTCCGTTCATTGCAAAACTTCTCCCTGAAGGGACCATCCCTGCCTTCCATCATGGCCACGATAGTTTCTTGATGATCCACACGGACTTTCGCTAATTGGACCTCTGAATCCATAGATCCACGGTTCTTGCTGAACAAGCCTTCACGCTGCTTTCTCAGGCGCTTTAAATCCGCTCTAAGCTTGTAGAGCTTGTCTCTCTCCTTATTGAGGACTTTGATCCCGGCCACCACTCGCTCCCGAATGGATCCAGCATCTTCATCCTCACCAGGTGCAGAGAGATCACCAACCACGGGCTGCACAGGAGCAGGGGTGCCATCCATCCGCCCAGGGGATGTCTGAGAGCCTCCAGCAGGAGAGGCCCTGCTGGCCTCCATGGCTTCCCCAGAAGGGGGCCAGGAGAGCAGGGAGGGATTTCACCTCACACCCTCTTACACAGATCACCTGGAGCAGCAACAGACACACAGCCAGAGAACCTTCCAGCAGCCACACCCGAAGCTGAATGATGGGAAACGACTCCTCCCACTGACAGCAATGATGGGACACTATTCCTCCCACTGACACCAATGATGGGGCAATATTCCTGCCACTGACACCAATGATGGGGCACTATTCCCCCCACTGACACCAATGATGGAGCACTATTCCTCCCACTTACACTAATGATGGGGCACTATTCCTCCCACTGACACCAATGATGGGGCACTATTCCCCCCACTGACACCAATGATGGAGCACTATTCCTCCCACTTACACAAATGATGGGACACTATTGCTCCCACTGACACCAATGATGGGGCACTATTCCTCCCACTGACACCAATGATGGAGCACTATTCCTCCCACTTACACTAATGATGGGGCACTATTCCTCCCACTGACACCAATGATGGGGCACTATTCCCCCCACTGACACCAATGATGGGGCACTATTCCTCCCACTGACACCAATGATGGGGCACTATTCCTCCCACTGGCCCATTAATGCCTAAAGGACAGTAAACTGGTTTGGAGACCCCGGCTATAGAGGAAGAGTTACTAACATGTGGAATTTAATGACTGATGTAAGTTAATAAAAAGTTGTGCCCACTTTTCCATTACTTTCAGTACAGCCTCATCTATCCGCTGCATCACCCATGATCCCTGCAGCATTACCACAGAAAAACATCTGTCCTTTAGGGGCAGCAGCCCCCTCCCCATTTTACTATTAGCCCCAGCTCCTTTTTTGGGGCATGCAGAGGTAAGAAAAAACCCTTATCCCTCCAACCGGGACAAGGATACCCTGCAAAACCACCCCCCCCCCCCCCACCCCCACCAGCTTAGAGTTTAGACCTTAGAGCTGTAAGATGAAAAATGCTTCTATTTTGCTGTCTCTGGTGCTCCACTCCCCCATCCTCATCATACTAGCTCTCTAGTGTCCCACTAGCATACTTTATTTTAGACCCAGTGACAACATCACTGGGCTCCTGTGCTTCTCTATACAATGCAGACAAATGATGATGGGAAGGACTAGCAGGGTGCTGTTTTGTTACAGGAAGTAAAAGCACCAGGCCCAATGGGGTGGTGGTGGGTGGGACAGAGCCCAAGGGGGGTGGTGGTGGGTGGGACACCATCGAGCCCAATGGGGGTGGTGTTGGGTGGGACACCATAGAGCCCAATGGGGGTGGAAGTGGGTGGGACACTAGAGAGCCTAATGGGAGTGGTGGTGGGTGGGACACCATAGAGCCCAATGGAGGTAGAGATAGGTGGGATACCATCGAGCCCAATGGGGGTGGTGGTGGGTGGGACACCATAGAGCCCAATGGAGGTGGTGATAGGTGGGATACCATAGAGCCCAATGGGGGTGGTGATGGATGGGACACTAGAGAGCCCAATGGGGGTGGTGGGTGGGACACAATAGAGCCTAATGGGGGTGGTGGTGTGTAGGACACCATAGACCCTAATGGGCGTGGTGGTGGGTGGGATGCTGGAGAGCCCAATGGGGGTGGTGGTGGGTGCGACACTAGAGAGGTCAATGGGGGTGGTGGTGGGTGGGACACTAGAGAGCCCAATGGGGTTGGTGGTGGGTGGGACACAAGAGAGCCCAATCAGAGTGGTGGTGGGTGGGACACCATAGAGCCCAATGGGGGTGGAAGTGGGTGGGACACTAGAGAGCCTAATGGGAGTGGTGGTGGGTGGGACATCATAGAGCCCAATGGAGGTGGAGATAGGTGGGACACCATCGAGCCCAATGGGGGTGGTGGTGGGTGGGACATCATAGAGCCCAATGGAGGTGGTGTTAGGTGGGACACCATCAAGCCCAATGCGGGTGGTGGTGGGTGGAACACCATAGAGCCCAATGGAGGTGGTGATAGGTTTGAATACCATAGAGCCCAATGGGGGTGGTGATGGATGGGACACTAGAGAGTCCAATGGGGATGGTGGGTGGGACACCATAGAGCCTAATGGGGGTGGTGGTGGGTGGGATGCTGGAGAGCCCACTGGGGGTGGTGGTGGGTGCGACACTAGAGAGGTCAATGGGGGTGGTGGTGTGTCGAACACTAGAGAGCCCAATGGGGGTGGTGGTGGGTGGGACACAAGAGAGCCCAATCGGAGTGGTGGTGCGTGTGACACCATCGAGCCCAATGGAGGTGGTGTTAGGTGGGACACCAGAAAGCCCAATAGGGGTGGTTGTGGGTGGGACACTAGAGAGCCCAATGGGAATGGTGGTGTGTGGGACACCATAAAGCTTAATGGGGTGGTGGTGGGTGGGACACTAGAGAGCCCAATGGGAGTGGTGGTGTGTGGGATACCATAGAGCCCAATGGAGGTGGTGGTAGGTGGGACACCAGAGGTCAATGGGGGTGGTGGTGGGTGGGACACCAGAGAGCCCAATGGGAGTGGTGGTGTGTTGAACACTAGAGAGCCCAATGGGGGTGGTGGTGGGTGGGACACAAGAGAGCCTAATCGGAGTGGTGGTGTGTGGGACACCATAAAGCTTAATGGGGTGGTGGTGGGTGGGACACTAGAGAGCCCAATGGCCGTGGTGGTGTGTGGGATACCATAGAGCCCAATGGAGGTGGTGGTAGGTGGGACACTAGAGAGCCAAATTGAAGTGGTGGTGGGTGGGACGCTAGAGAACCCAATCGGAGTGGTGGTTGGTTAAACACCATAGAGCCCAATCAGGGTGGTAGTGGGTGGGACACCAGAAGGCCCAATGGGGGTGGTGGGGGGGGACACTAGAGAGCCCAATGGGATTGGTGGTGTGTGGGACACCATAGAGCCCAATGGGAGTGGTGGTGTGTGGGACACCATAGAGCCCAATGGAGGTGGTGGTAAGTGGGACACCATAGAGCCCAATGGGGGTGGTGTTGGGTGGGACACTAGAGAGCCCAATAGGGAGGGGGGTGACACCATGTTTTACAGAACCAGTGACACCACTGCTGTGCAAGACTGAAGGGGAGGCGGGAGGGAGGATTTATCCCTGTGTAAGCTCTAACTCTTCCCAACTTAGAGCTTTCACAGCGACCTCAACAGGAGAAGAGAGCGGCAGGGGAGGGCGGGGAGGTAAGTATCACTGGGTGGGTTGGCCTGTCAGGAGAAGAGAGCGGCAGGGGAGGGCGGGGAGGTAAGTATCACTGGGTGGGTTGGCCTGTCAGGAGAAGAGAGCGGCAGGGGAGGGCGGGGAGGTAAGTATCACTGGGTGGGTTGGCCTATCAGGAGAAGAGAGCGGCAGGGGAGGGCGGGGAGGTAAGTATCACTGGGTGGGTTGGCCTATCAGGAGAACCTGTCAGTTTGTGGCCCCTGAATGTGGAAAGTGACTCACATTAAGCCATGCACGCCCATCTTTGCACCTCTTTCCTCCGCTCCTTCGCCGCCGCCATTAAAGGGTTGACGATATTTTACTTAGTGCGCAATATCTGGAAGTTATAAATGATCCTGTCATCGTGTCCTGAAAAGCTAAGAGCATGAATTAGTCATTATCTTCCCATCTCCTACATCTTGCTTATCAAATCCAGCCACAGTTCCCCCCAAGTGGAACGGTTTGTAAACAGCGGCAATTAGAGCGCGGGAACGGCTGCGAGCCGGGGACCGCCGCTTGGCGAGCCTCAGAATTCTGAGAGGCCGTTCATAAATTATGAATGACAGTCCCCAATAAAACCATTATCTAACAAAGTGCTGGAGAAAAAAAAAAACAACTGATTATTTCAATAGGCCACTAAATCAAAATCTGCGAACTCTGATAAACTTGTAATGGCGGAATATTAAGTATAAAGTCTGCTTGGTGCCGGCCTCGCGGCACCGCCGAGGTTCATTATCTGGGAGAAGAAGTGCTGAGAGCTTTATTGTTAGCAGAAATAAATTATTAAAGGAAAGCCAAGAATATTTTCTTAACCACTTCCCACCCAACGACGTCATATGACGTCCTGGGCTTTGGGTGGAGACATCTGGATGATGGGTGGAGCTGCCGGCATCATTCAGATATCTTCTTCTTCTGCCAACATCCCCCTCCTCCTGCCGCCATCCGGTGCTTCTACTGGTGAGCCAGAAAATGAATCGGCTGGCAGAGGCCATTTACCATGGAGCTGACCGAGGAGCAGATGGTCCTCGGTCATCTCTTTGACCTTCGGAGGTCAGGTGTGACGTTATGACGTCCTGGACTTTGAGTGAAGACATCTGGATGATGGGTGGAGCTGCCGGCACCATTCAGATATCTTCTTCTTCTGCTGACATTTCCCCCCTCCCCCCGCCCTCTGGTGCTTCTACTGGCGAGCCAGAAAATGAATCGGCTGGCAGAGGCCATTTACCATAGAGCTGACCGAGGAGCGGATAGTCCTCGGTCATCTCTTTGACCTTCAGAGGTCGGGTGTGACGTTATGACGTCCTGGACTTTGAGTGGAGACATCTGGATGATGGGTGGAGCTGCCGCCATCAGTCAGATATCTTCTTCTTCTGCCGACATCCCCCCCTCCTGCCGCCCTCCGGTGCTTCTACTGGCGAGTCAGAAAATGAATCGGCCGCTGGAGGCCATTTACCATAGAGCTGACTGAGGAGCAGATGGTCCCTGGTCATCTCTTTGACCTTCGGAGGTCGGGTGTGACGTTATGACGTCCTGGACTTTGAGTGGAGACATCTGGATGATGGGTGGAGCTGCCGCCATCAGTCAGATATCTTCTTCTTCTGCCGACATCCCCCCCTCCTGCCACCCTCCGGTGCTTCTACTGGCGAGCCAGAAAATGAATCGGCCGCTGCAGGCCATTTACCATAGAGCTGACTGAGGAGCAGATGGTCCCTGGTCATCTCTTTGACCTTCGGAGGTTGGGTGTGACGTTATGACGTCACGCCCAGCCTTGGCAGTTGGAAACACCGCAGTTGCCTCAGCTGGGAAGCCTGAGATTGTTTTTTTTTTTATTATTTATTTATTTTTATTTATTTATTTATTTATTTTATTTTAGGCTTTCCAGCCTAGAGGAGAGATGTGGGGTCTTGTAGACCCCCAAATCTCTCTATAAAGAGGACCTGTCATCCCTATTCCTATTACACGGGATAAGTGTAAAAATATAAAAATAAAAGTAAAATAAAAAAATAAATGTAAAGGCAAAGTGTCAAAATATAAAAATAAAATAAAAGTATAATAAACAATAAAAAAAATGAAAAGGGAAAGATTCAAAATATAAAAATAAAAGTAAAATAAACAATAAAAATAGAAAAACACGTAAAGGCAAAGTGCAAAATATAAAAATAAAAGTTAAATAAACAATAAAAAAAAAACATGTAAAGGCAAAGTGTCAAAATATAAAAGTAAAATAAACAATTAAAACAAAAATGAAAAGGGAAAGATTCAAAATATAATAATAAAAGTAAAATAAATAAAAAAAATGAAAAGGGAAAGATTCAAAATATAATAATAAAAGTAAAATAAATAATAAAAAAAATGTAAAGGGAAAGTGTCAAAATATAAAAATAAAAGTAAAATAAACAATAAAAAAAATGAAACGGGAAAGATTCAAAATATAATAATAAAAGTAAAATAAATAATAAAAAAAATATGAAAAAGGAAAGATTCAAAATATAATAATAAAAGTAAAATAAATAATAAAAAAAATATAAAGGGAAAGTGTCAAAATATAAAAATAAAAGTAAAATAAACAATAAAAAAATGAAACGGGAAAGATTCAAAATATAATAATAAAAGCAAAATAAATCATAAAAAAACAATGTAAAGGGAAAGTGTCAAAATATAATAATAAAAGTAAAATAAATCATAAAAAAATGTAAAGGGAAAGTGTCAAAATATAAAAATAAAAGTAAAATAAACAATAACAAAAAAATGTAAAGTGAAAGTGTCAAAATATAATAATAAAAGAAAAATAAATAATTAAAAAAATGAAAAGGGAAACATTCAAAATATAATAATAAAAGTAAAATAAATAATTAAAAAAAAATGTAAAGGGAAAGTGTCAAAATATAAAAATAAAAGTAAAATAAACAATAAAAAAAATGAAACGGGAAAGATTCAAAATATAATAATAAAAGTAAAATAAATAATAAAAAAAATTTGAAAAAGGAAAGATTCAAAATATAATAATAAAATAAACAATAAAAAAATGAAAAGGGAAAGTTTCAAAATATAAAAATAAAAGTAAAATAAACAATAAAAAACATGTAAAGGCAGTGTCAAAATATAAAAATAAAAGTAAAATAAACAATAAAAAAAATGAAACAGGAAAGATTCAAAATATAATAATAAAAGCAAAATAAATCATAAAAAAACAATGTAAAGAGAAAGTGTCAAAATATAATAATAAAAGTAAAATAAATCATAAAAAAATGTAAAGGGAAAGTGTCAAAATATAAAAATAAAAGTAAAATAAACAATAACAAAAAAATGTAAAGTGAAAGTGTCAAAATATAATAATAAAAGAAAAATAAATAATTAAAAAAATGAAAAGGGAAACATTCAAAATATAATAATAAAAGTAAAATAAATAATTAAAAAAAATGTAAAGGGAAAGTGTCAAAATATAAAAATAAAAGTAAAATAAACAATAAAAAAAATGAAACGGGAAAGATTCAAAATATAATAATAAAAGTAAAATAAATAATAAAAACAAATATGAAAAAGGAAAGATTTAATATATTAATAAAATAAACAATAAAAAAATGTAAAGGGAAAGTGTCAAAATATAAAAATAAAAGTAAAATAAACAATAAAAATAAAAAAATGTAAAGTGCCCCTGTCCCCGCATGCTCGCAAGCAGAAGCCAACACATACGTATGTCACGCCTGCATTTATAAACGGCGTTCAAACCACACATGTGAGGTATCACCGCAAACCTTAGAGTGAGAGCAATAATTCTATCACCAGACCTCCTCTGTAACTCTAAACTGGTAACCTGTAAAAAAATTTTAAAGCATCGCCTAAGGAGATTTTTAATGTACCAAAGTTTGGCGCCATTCCGCGAGTGTGCGCAATTCTAAAACGTGACATGTTAGGTATCTCTTTACTCGGCGTAACATCATCTTTCATATTATGCAAAAAAAATAAAAAAAATGGGCTAACTTTACTTTACTTTGTTTTTTTTCAATTAGTGAAACAATTTTTTTTCCAAAGAAAACATGTTTGAAAAATTGCTGCGCAAATACCGTGCGACATAACAAGTTGCAATTACCACCATTTTATTCTCTAGGGTCTCTGCTAAAAAAAAACATATATAATATTTGGGGGTTCTAGCAAAAAAAATGATGATGTTTACATGTAGGAGAGAAGTGTCAGAATTGGCCTGGGTAGCAAGGGGTTAAAGGAGGCCGTCGCCTCCTAACTTTGGTGTTTGGAGGTTTTGTTCATTTTTGGGACATCCTTACCACCAAAGGGAGACCCAGATTCCTGAATCCCTGCCCTGGAATGCGGAGTTGGATGGGGCATGCCAGTAGACAAGATGGCCCCTCTGGGCTGACCTCTCGCAGTAGGTTTCGGGCACATGCTAATACTTATACGCATGAGCGCATACACGTGCACGTTCGCGCCCTTACATGCACCCGTTACAGATAGTGGTGCCAAACAGGGCCAGGACAAGGGGTGGGCAGGGAGGGAGGCTGCCCTGGGCACTCTGGTATAATGTGAGGTGGGGGGCACTACAAGGAAGGGGATTTGGGGGAGGGGCTTTATGTTGGAAGGGGGAATTTGGGGGGGCAGGGGGTAAGTATTATTTTAGAAGAGGGAATTTTCAGGGTGGTGGGGGATAATTATTATTCTAGAAGGGGGAATTGGAGAGGGTTGGGAATGCTAAGAGTAGTGATTTAGGGGGATTAGTGTTGGGAGGGGGGAAGGGGGAGAGAATATTTGTACTAGAAGGGGGAATTTGTGCTGCTAGGGGGGGATTTGAAGTGGGGGGGGGGAGATGTGTACTAGGAGGGGGAATTTTAGGGGTAGAGGACTTGTGCAAGGAGTCGTGAAATTTGTTTTGGGGGGCATTTGAGCTGGGGGGATTTGGGGGCAGGAGAGGGGGGGGGGGCAAAGATTTGTGGAGATTTGGGAGGAAGGGGGGTTTTTGCTTAGGGAGCAACCATGTGGAATAATGCTCAGAGTTTTAGTGGGGAATTGTTGCTGACACATATAGTAATGCTCATCCATCTTGGGAGGGGGGGCGCAGTTTGATGACCGTGTCCCGCCACTGGTGGCAAATGGACTATTTAACCACTTGAAGAATTAAGGTTTTTTTTTTTAATAATTTTTTTTGCTAGAAAATTACTTAGAACCCCCAAACATTATATATATATATATATATATATATATATATATATATATATATATATATATATATATATTTTTTTTTTAAATCAGAGGCCCTAGAGAATAAAATTTGTGGGTTTGGCAATTTTTTATGTCACACGGTATTTGTGCAGTGTTTTTTAAACTTAATTTTTTTTTAAAAAAAAAATACACTTCAATAAATAAAAAAAAAAAAAAAAAAACACTAGATTTACCCTAATTTTTTTTTTTTTAAATACGGAAGAGGATGTCATGCTGAGTAAATGGATACCAAAGACGTCACACTTTAAAATTGCGCTCGGCCGCGCAAGGGAGACAAACAACGTAAATGTTATCATCCATAGGCGATCTTTAACCACTTTGTCCCCTTCCTGACCAGGCCCTATTTTGCGATTCGGCACTGCTTTACTTTAACAGATAATTGGGCGGTCGTGCGACGCTGTACGCAAATAAAATTGATGTCCTTTTTTTTCCCCACAAATAGAGATTTCTATTGGTGGTATTTGATCACCTCTGCGATTTTTATTATTTGCGCTATAAACAAAAAAAAGAGCAACAATTCTGAAAAAAAAAAAAAAAACAATCTTTTTCACATTTTGCTATATGACATCCCCCCCCCCCAAAAAAAAAAAATGTAAAAATCAAAATTTTTTAACACTTTAGGCCAATTTGTTTTCTGCTATATATTTTTGGTAAAAAAAATAGCAATAAGCGTATTTTGATTGGTTTGCGCAAAAGTTATCGCATCTACAAACTCGGGGAAAGATTTATGTCATTTTTATTTATTTATTTATTTTTTTTACTAGTAATGGCGGCGATCTGCGATTTTTAGCGGGACTGCGACATTGCAGCGGACAGATCGGACACCTAACTGACATTTTTGACACTTTTGGGGGGACCAGTGACATTACTACAGTAATCAGTGCTAAAAATATGCACTGTCACTGCACTAATGACACTGGCAGGGAAGAAGTTAACCCTGTTGGTGATTAAAGGGTTAAATGTGAGACTAGGGGAGTGATTCTAACTGTGGGGGGGGGGGGGTTGGGTTTCTGAAATGACCATAGAGACCTGTGTTCCTATATAGAAGGAGCTCTGTGATCATTCCAGGGAGAAGAATGGTCAGCTGTGTTTACAACATCCGACCGTCCTTCTCTCTCAGCGGGAGCGATCGCGTGTGTCAGATGGCAATTGGAGCCGCCTGACCCATGCATTGGAGTCCCCACTGACGAGTGTGCGCTCGCCACCCTAGCCTCCTGCTCACGACTGACGTATACAGTATATAATTACATAGTTACATATTTATAGTTACATAGTTACATATATAATTTCATAGCTATATATATATAGTTACACAGCTACATATATAGTTACATATATACAGTAGTTACATAGCTATATATATATTTACATAGTTACATATATAGTTACATAATATAGTTACATAGCTATATATATAATTACATAGTTACATATATAGTTACATAGTTACATATATAGTTACATAGCTATATATATAATTACATAGTTACATATATAGTTACCAGAGATGTATAGTAACGAAGTAGAACTACTTAAGTACTGTACTTAAGTACCGAAATGCGGTATCTGTACTTTCCTAGAGTAGAATTTTTTTCTCCTACTTCTACTTTTACTTCACTACATTTTTTCGATGATTTTGATACTTCTACTCAAGTATTTTTTTTTTGTGCGGCATAGTTACTCGTTACTTTTAAAAAAATTACCACTACCAGAACAGTAGATGGCAGGTTGCATAAAGCTCAAAAAAATGTGTATAATGTCATTTGTAAATCAGCGCATACGAAAATAAAGGCTGTGTATAATAAAAGCTGCTATACCAAATCTTTCCAATAAAAAGAAAATATGAAACAAACAAATAAATGGTGCTACAGCGCTTAAAGTGCATCAAGAAACTACTAACAAACACAGGTTGATCATTTGAATAAATCATTTGAAATAATAAAAAACAATATGATGTTCAAACTTTTGACTTATTTCTTTAATAACTACATAACACAGTACTTGTACTTCTACTTTCAGTACTTGAGTAGAAATTTTTTTTCAAAACTACTGGTACTTTTTACTTTTAGTACTTAAGTAGCAAATTTTTTGAAAAAACTACTTGCAATACTTAAGTAAAAAAAATGTTGAATACTTTAGTACTTCTACTTAAGTAACTTTTTCTGCGAGCACTTCCACTTCTACTCAAGTAATTTTTTGATCGAGCACTTGTACTTTTACTCAAGTAGAAATTTCGAGTACTTTATACAAGTCTGATAGTTACATATTTACATATATAATTACATAGCTATATATATACTTACATAGTTACATACTGTATATAGGTACATATACTGTATATAGTTACATAGTTACATACATAGTTACATAGCTATATATATATACTTACATAGTTACATACTGTATATAGGTACATATATATAGTTACATAGTTACATATATAGTTACATGTAACTATATATGTAACGATGTAACTATGTATGTAACTATGTAAAAATTGAAGATAGAGAGAACTAAAAGAGGTGCATGGAAAACAGCCGGCCCCCAGTTTGATGTACTCACCCTCCAGTCTGCCAACAAACCGAATAAACCTGTCTAACAATGTAGATTAAAAACAGGGGTTTCGTTGACACGCATTTGCAAACGCATGTGTAAGCTGCAAGGTCACTACACAGCACCCTGTGTTACCTGCAGTCCTAACACTAATGAATCTGAGTGTCTCCATAGTAGAAGCACATGGCTGCTAATGGATGGATGGGAAACAGGTGTTAGACAGGTTTATTCGGTTTGTTGGCAGACTGGAGGGTGAGTACATCAAACTGGGGGCCGGCTGACTTCCATGCACCTCTTTTAGTCCCCTCTATCTTCAGTTTTTTCATATGCAGGGATGGAGACGCAAAGCATTACCTGCTTGTGCCTCATTTAAAGTCCCAAACTGTCTTTATATTTTTCATGCAATCAGGGATGGAGACGCTGTACCTTACAGGCTGGTGCCTCATTTAAAGTCCCATTGTGTTTTTACTGCATCCAGCAAAGGGATGGAGGTGCGTTCTTCTCAGCTAGGGAATTTCAGTTTGCACCCTATTGTTACAACACAGCCAATTACAGCTATGATACATTTAGACCAATCATAGATGGGAGCAGTTTGGGGGAGGATTGGACCACCTCCAGTCCCACCTGTTTCCCATCCATCCATCCATTAGCAAGCCATGTGCTTCTATTGTGGAGACACTCAGATTCATCAGTGTTAGGACTGCAGGTAACACAGGGTGCAGTGAAGGGGCCTTGCAGCTTACACATGCGTTTTCAAATGCGTGTCAACTAAACCCCCATTTTTAATCTACATTGTTAGACAGGTTTATTCGGTTTGTTGGCAGACTGGAGGGTGAGTACATCAAACTGGGGGCCGGCTGACTTCCATGCACCTCTTTTAGTCCCCTCTATCTTCAGTTTTTTTCATATGCAGGGATGGAGACGCAAAGCATTACCTGCTTGTGCCTCATTTAAAGTCCCAAACTGTCTATATTTTTTTTTATATGTAACTATATATGTAACTATGTAATTATATATGTAACTATGTAACTATATATGTAGCTGTGTAACTATATATGTAACTATATATGTAACTATGTAACTATATATGTAACTATATATGTAACTATGTAACTATATATGTAGCTGTGTAACTATATTATATAGCACTGATCACTGTATTGGTCCCCAGAAAAGTGTCAGATTTCTCCGCCACAATGTCGCAGTCCCGATAAAGATCGCTGATCACCGCTCTCGCTAATAAAAAAATTAATAAAAAGTCCATAAATCTTTCCCCTACTTTGTAAACGCGATAACTTTTGCGCAAACCAATTATTATACGCTTTTTGGGATTTTCTTTTACCAAAAATATGTAGCAGAATACAAATTGGCCTAAACTGATAAAAAAAAAATAGATTTTTTTATGGTTTTTTTTTTTTTATTGGGAATGTTATATACAGGAAGTAGAAAATATTGTATTTTTTCAGAATTGTCGCACTTTTTTTGTTTATAGTGCAAAACATAAAATCGCAGAGGTGATCAAATACCACCAAAAGAAAGCTCTGTTTGTGGGGAATAAAGGACATCAATTTTATTTGGGTACAGCGTCGCATGACCGCGCAATTGTCAGCTAAAGTAATGCAGTGCCAAATTGCAAAATGTAACCTGGCCATTAAGGGGGTAAATCCTTCTGGAGCTGAAGTGGTTAATGGGAATAATCGCACACTCATTTCCTGCAGTTTCTTGTTATTTACAGTAAGTTATTGATTAATATAGGATAATAGGAAGATATATACATTTGAATAGAAAAGGGAAGGTGGAGCTTCCATCCATGTGGGTGTGGTCATTGGTATGGAGTTTAAGGAATAGTTCCCTTCCTATATTTTGTAGAAGGTTTATTTTATACTTTGTAGGACTCCAAACTGCGCTACAAAATAACTCCAATCGCCGCCTTCTGCAAATGCATTAAAGAAATGATGAAAATATTCTGAGTATTGGAAGGTCTAAGCTGTAACTGGTGACCCCCCCTCCACTCCCCTCCCCCCCCTCCCCCCCATACATCCATACATTACATGCTATAGCCATCAATGTAGAAGACTGACAGCTTCCACTCTGCCTCAAGTTAATGGCCTATTGAAACATTACTTTAATTCCAGCTCTGCATCATTTACCGCCAGTAATTAATGGGACGTGTTTTACTATTAATTACTTTTTGCTTGGTGGGAAACCAATATCGTTCCGGAGAGCCGCAACATTATTCCGCTATGAAATGGAAATCAAAAGGCAGATGGCAATTAATTGCAGTTAGAAAGTCTCATTTTTACTAAAGGAGTAGTAGTTGGCCAAGTGGTGGTGGATAAAGGTGAAGAACGGGGGACAATAATGGGGCTGGATTCACGACCATCTCATGTAATAGAAATCAGAGCAGCTAACTAGCTGCTAGATTGCTAATACAAGCAGCAGGAGGGAGACGTCACCCCCCCCCCCCCGTGGCTTTCTTGGGCTCTCCCATCCCACCAGCAGACCCAAGCTACCATCTGTAGCGTCCGCCAGCTAGTCTAACACCCAAACAAAGCTGGGATTGGCTTTGATTGAGTCCTTGCTATGGTAACCCGGAAGTAATGACATCACATCAAAAAATCAAAAGCATTCAAAAACACAGATCTTTGTGGGCAGAGGAGAGATTTGGGGTCTTATTGAACTCGTCCCATAGCTCTTCCCATAGCTCTTCCCATAACTCTTCCCATAACTCTTCCCATAGCTCTTCCCATAACTCTTCCCATAGCTTTTGCCATAGCTCTTCCCATAACTCTTCCCATAGCTCTTCCCATAACTCTTCCCATAACTCTTCCCATAACTCTTCCCATAACTCTTCCTATAATTCTTCCCATAACTCTTCCCATAATTCTTCCCATAACTCTTCCCATAACTCTTCCCATAATTCTTCCCATAACTCTTCCCATAACTCTTCCTATAATTCTTCCCATAACTCTTCCCATAACTCTTCCCATAATTCTTCCCATAATTCTTCCCATAATTATTCCCATAACTCTTCCCATAATTCTTCCCATAACTCTTCCCATAACTCTTCCCATAATTCTTCCCATAATTCTTCCCATAACTGTTCCCATAATTCTTCCCATAGCTCTTCCCATAGCTCTTCCCATAACTCTTCCCATAGCTCTTCCCATAACTCTTCCCATAATTCTTCCCATAACTCTTCCCATAGCTCTTCCCATAACTCTTCCCATAATTCTTCCCTTAATTATTCCCATAACTCTTCCCATAGCTCTTCCCATAACTCTTCCCTTAACTCTTCCCATAGCTCTTCCCATAACTCGTCCCATAACTCGTCCCATAGCTCTTCTCATAGCTCTTCCCATAACTCTTCCCATAGCTCTTCCCATAGCTCTTCCCATAGCTCTTCCCATAGCTCTTCCCATTACTCTTCCCATAGCTATTCCCATAGCTCTTCCCATAGCTCTTTCCATAACTCTTCCCATAGCTCTTCCCATAATTCTTCCCATAACTCTTCCTATAATTCTTCCCATAACTCTTCCCATAGCTCTTCCCATAACTCTTACCATAACTCTTCCCATAATTATTCCCATAACTCTTCCCATGGCTCTTCCCATAACTCTTACCATAACTCTTCCCATAATTATTCCCATAACTCTTCCCATGGCTCTTCCCATAACTCTTCCCAAAGCTCTTCCCATAGCTCTTCCCATAGCTCTTCCCATAACTCTTCCCATAGCTCTTCCCATAGCTCTTCCCATAACTCTTCCCATAACTCTTCCCATAGCTCTTCCCATAACTCTTCCCATAGCTCTTCCCATAACTCTTCCCATAACTCTTCCCATAGCTCTTCCCATAACTCTTCCCATAGCTCTTCCCATAACTCTTCCCATAGCTCTTCCCATAGATCTTCCCATAACTCTTCCCATAACTCTTACCATAACTCTTACCATAATTATTCCCATAACTCTTCCCATAGCTCTTCCCATAACTCTTCCCATAGCTCTTCCCATAGCTCTTCCCATAACTCTTCCCATAGCTCTTCCCATAGCTCTTCCCATAGCTCTTCCCATAACTCTTCCCATAGCTCTTCCCATAGCTCTTCCCATAACTCTTCCCATAACTCTTCCCATAGCTCTTCCCATAACTCTTCCCATAGCTCTTCCCATAGATCTTCCCATAACTCTTCCCATAACTCTTACCATAACTCTTACCATAATTATTCCCATAACTCTTCCCATAGCTCTTCCCATAACTCTTCCCATAGCTCTTCCCATAGCTCTTCCCATAGCTCTTCCCATAGCTCTTCCCATAACTCTTCCCATAACTCTTCCCATAGCTCTTCCCATAACTCTTCCCATAGCTCTTCCCATAATTCTTCCCATAACTCTTCCCATAACTTCCCATAACTCTTCCCATAACTCTTCCCATAATTCTTCCCATAATTCTTCCCAAAACTCTTCCCAAAACTCTTCCCTTCTGACTGATCCTTATCTTGCTATGGATCGCTCCTCCTCTTCTCTTCCTTTTTCCTCTCCATTAAGCTTCAGTTTTGTAACGGGACATGACAGTATGCTCTTCTCTGTTACCTCTGTATGCCATTGTTATACCGTATATATTTCACTTTCATGACTTACTCATGACTCACTATGTTGGAGTTTTCAGTATATACTGTACACTATACTACCAAAATATAGTGTATATACCAGGTCTGCCGGCTGCTTGGAGTCCCGAACAAAACCAGATTCGGCTTCCATTGAGTCTCCAATAATGTAACCCGGAAGCGATGTTACTTCCGGGTTACTCGGCTGCCAATGGCGCCGATTTAAAAAAAACTGACAGTATTAAAAAATGCAGATTTTGGCATTTTGAATACATTGAAGTGCAGTGGAGGGGTTTGGTGTCTTTTAGACCCCCGATCCTTCCTTAAAGAGTACCTGTCACTGCCTATTACTGTTACAAGGAATAGTTACATTCCTTCTCACAGCAATAAAAGTGATCACATTTTTAATTTTTTTTTTTTTTTTTTTTTTTAAAAAACAGTGCTAAAAATAAAATAAAATAAATAGGAAAAAAAAATGTTAAAGTGCCCCCGTCCCCGTGAGCTCGCGCACGAAAGAGAACGCATACCTAAGTCACACCCGCAAATGAAAACGGTGTTCCAACCACACATGTGAGATATCTCCGCGATCGTAAGAGTGAGAGTAATAATTCTAAAAAAAAGACCTCCTCTGTAACTCTAAACTGGTAACTGTTAAACATTTTTAAAAAGTCACCTCTGGAGATTTTTTATGTACCGTAGTTTGTCACCAATCCACGAGTGTGCGCAATTTTAAACCGTAACATGTTCAGTATCTATTTACCTGGCATGACATCATCTTTCACAATATACAAAACAATGGGGCTAACTTTACTGTTTAGTGTTTTTTTAATTCAGTAAAGTGTATTTTTTCCAAAAAATTGCGTTTGAAAGACCGCTGCGCAAATACCGCATGACAAACAATATTGCAATGGCCGCCATTTTATTCTTCAGAGTCTTTGTAAAAAAAAAAATATATATATATATTGTGGCAGGGCACATGGATCCGTGATCGACGGAAGATACGTGTCACCGTGGTTCCCGGCCTCGGTGGGGTAAGAGCCGGTAATTCCGTGTCAGCAGCAGCTGTTGCTTGACGCTTTTCTATTTTAGTATGGCTGCAAGGCCGAATCCGGGCCGCCGGCTCTTATTGGGAGCAGTCAATATGTGGGTGGGTGGCTGCTCCCCACGCTCCAGGCCTGGTCTTTCCTGGGGCTTATAAGGCAGACAGCCTAACAGGTGATTGAGAATGATCTCCATACACCAGAAGGCTGTGGAAGTCGGTGCTGAGGCTGGAAAAGTTACAAGCAGGTGAACTGATCCTTTGCTTTGTGTGAACAGCACCAAAGATACACAGGTGAATGGACTTGTTGCTGTGTGTAAACCTGCCTTAACCACTTTACCCCCAGCCCTATTTCGGACACTTTTTGTTCACAAGTTAAAATCAGTATTTTTTCCTAGAAAACTACTTAGAACCCCCAAACATTATATATATTTTTTTAGCAAAGACTCTGGAGAATAAAATGTCGGTCATTGCAAAAATTTTTGTCATGCGGTATTTGCTCAGCGTTCTTTAAAACGCCATTTTTTTGGAAAAAATTTGAAAAATCACATTTCACTGCATTTAAAAAATACTAAACAGTAAAGTTAGCCCATTTTTTTTTTTATATTGTGAAAGATGATGTCACGCCGAGTAAAGAGATACCAAACATGTTACGGTTTAAAATTGCGCCCCCCCGTGGGATGGCGACAAACTACAGTCAATAGAGATCTCAATAGGCGACGCTTTAAATTTATTTAACGGTTACCAGTTTAGAGTTAGAGTGTAGCTCTTTTTTTTAAATTATTGCCCACGCTCTGGCGATCGCGGCGATACCTCACATGTGTGGTTTGAACAGCGATTTCATTTGCGGCTCGACTTGCGTATATGTTTTTTTTTTTTGTGCGCGAGCTAACGGTGACGGGGGCGGCTAAATTTTTTTTTTTTTCCTATTTATTTTTTCTTTTTTTTTAACTTTATTACAGTTTTTTTAAAAAAAAAAAATCTGATCACTTTTATTGCTGTCACAAGCAATGTAAACATCCCTTGTGACACCAATATGTAGTGACAGGTACACTTTATGGAGGGATCGAAGGTCTAAAAGACCCCAGACCCCTCCACTACACTTCCCTGTATGCAAAACGCCGAAAACGGCATTTTTGCATACAGCCGTTTTTCAAATCTGCCGCCTTTTGCAGCACAGTAACCCGGAAGTGACGTCATGGACGCTGCCTCCGGGTTACGTCATCGGAGACCCGATCGATGCCGTTTCCGGCATTCATCGGGACTCCATCCAGCCGGCGGACGCGCCAGCTGGGTGCTCGGGGCTCCCGGTGGGACGGGAGCCCCGAGCAAAGCCGCGGAAGGCGGCGGGAGGGGGGGGACGTCCCCTCCCGCCCCCCCCCCGGGTAACGATCGAGCGTCTCCCGAGCCGCATCGATCGTTACCGACGGAAAGCCGACCGTCGGCTTCAAACAACGGTACCGGGATGATGCCTCTAGCTAGAGGCATCATCCCGGTATAACCACTTAAAGTCAGCCGACGTAGATCTACGTGGCTGGTCGTTAAGTGGTTAAAAGACTGTCGTTTTTCTTTTTGTTGGGTGTGAGTTAACACCAAAAAAGACTGTTACGTTTGTGTTCCTGAAGTGTAAATAAAACAATCCTGATTTACTTGAAGAATCATCTGTTTTGCCTCTATACTGCACCTGCAAATCCTACCTACAAGAGCAAATCCCCACAATATATAATATAATATAATCAGTGATTTTTGCTAGAAAATTACTTAGAACCCCCAAACATTTTATATATACAAACCCAACTCCAAAAAAGTTGGGACACTGTACAAATTGTGGGTAAAAAAGGAATGGACTAATTTACAAATCTCATAAACTTATATTTTATTCACAATATAATATAGATAACATATCAAATGTTGAAAGTGAGACATTTTGAAATGTCAGCCAAATATTGGCTCATTTTGGATTTCATGAGAGCTCCACATTCCAATAAAGTTGGGACAGGTAGCAATAAGAGGCCGGAAAAGTTAAATATACATATAAGGAACAGCTGGAGGACCAATTTGTAACTTATTAGGTCAATTAGTAACATGATTGGGTATAAAAAGAGCCTCTCAGAGTGGGCGTGTCTCTCAGAAGACAGGATGGGCCGAGGATCACCAATTCCCCCAATGCTGGGGGAAAAATAGTGGAGCAATATCAGAAAGGAGTTTCTCAGAGAAAAATTGCAAAGAGTTTGAAGTTGTCATCATCTACAGTGCATAATATCATCCAAAGATTCAGAGAATCCGGAACAATCTCTGTGTGTAAGGGTCAAGGCCGGAAAACCATACTGGATGGCGGTGATCTTCGGGCTCTTAGACGGCACTGCATCACATACAGGAATGCTACTGTAATGGAAATCACAACATGGGCTCAGGAATACTTCCAGAAAACATTGTCGGTGAACACAATCCACCGTGCCATTCGCCGTTGCCGGCTAAAACTCTATAGGCCAAAAAAGAAGCCATATCTAAACATGATCCAGAAGCGCAGACGTTTTTTTTCTGGGCCAAGGCTCATTTATAATGGTCTGTGGCAAAGTGGAAAACTGTTCTGTGGTCAGACGAATCAAAATTTGAAGTTCTTTTTGGAAAACTGGGATGCCATGTCATCCGGACTAAAGAGGACAAGGACAACCCAAGTTGTTCTCAGTGCTCAGTTCAGAAGCCTGCATCTCTGATGGTATGGGGTGGCATGAGTGCGTGTGGCATGGGCAGCTTACACATCTGGAAAGGCACCATCAATGCTGAAAGGGATATCCAAGTTATAGAACAACATATGCTCCCATCCAGACGTCGTCTCTTTCAGGGAAGACCTTGCATTTTCCAACATGACAATGCCAGACCACATACTGCATCAATTACAGCATCATGGCTGCGTAGAAGAAGGATCCGGGTACTGAAATGGCCAGCCTGCAGTCCAGACCTTTCACTCATAGAAAATATTTGGCGCATCATAAAGAGGAAGATGTGACAAAGAAGACCTAAGACAGTTGAGTAACTAGAAGCCTGTATTAGACAAGAATGGGACAACATTCCTATTCCTAAACTTCAGCAACTTCTCCTCAGTCCCCAGACGTTT
This sequence comes from Pelophylax lessonae, assembly GCF_965119305.1. Lineage (NCBI taxonomy): Eukaryota > Metazoa > Chordata > Amphibia > Anura > Ranidae > Pelophylax > Pelophylax lessonae. The sequence continues at coordinate 1,754,057 of NC_138772.1, read as the reverse complement.
GTATCAAAAGAAGAGGGGAGGCCACACAGTGGGAAACATGGCCTTGTCCCAACTTTTTTTGAGATGTGTTGATGCCATGAAATTTAAAATCAACTTATTTTTCCCTTACAATGATACATTTTCTCAGTTTAAACATTTGATGTCATCTATGTTGTATTCTGAATAAAATATTGAAATTTGAAACTTCCACATCATTGCATTCTGTTTTTATTCACAATTTGTGCAGCGTCCCAACTTTTTTGGAATCGGGTTTGTGTATATTTATATAAATATATATATATGTATATATATATATATATATATATATATATATATATATATATATATAATGTTTGGGGGTTCTAAGTAATTTTCTAGCAAAAATCACTGACTTTGTAAACAACATGTGTCAGAAATAGGCCTGGTCCTTAAGTGGTTAACTATATATGTGTGTATATATATATATATATATTTTTTTTTTTTTGGTGGGACAGTTAGTTATTGGTCAGTTAACCAACGCATACTGACACTGCTAGATTTGGACTGGACATCCAGGCTTCAATGGCTGGTGGTCTGCGATGGGAACTTGAGTGGTGAGACTCTGACCACCAAGGACCCTCTATGAGGTATGAAGCTATTATGTGATACCCCTCCCCCCACTACCACCACCTTCCATCCCCCCAAGGACTTCAATATTCACGGCTTGTGGATTTACACTTTAAATAAACATTCTGAAAAACTGCGAGCGGTGTTCTGTAAATTTAATCCAGACAAAGAAAGTATCTTATTTAGTGCCGGATGACAATAATTAATTCCGTTATCCCCAATTTGTTAGTTTGTTGTTTTTTTCCCTCCCGCACGTCTTCCTGTCTATGACGATAAGTAAAAATAATTAAAAAGAACATTACCCTAAACAAATTACCTCCTTGTAAAAACTTGCAGCTTACAAGTGATGGAGTGAAATGTTTTCCTCTAATCAGAAATTCCTGACAATCCCATTGCTTTGATGTCATATTTAAGCCTCCCGCTGAGCGCCAATTATTAGCAGAAATTCTTCTCCGCTAACTCCTCCAACTCTTGTTTTCTGTACCACCACTTCTATCAGAAGGATGAGGATTTTACGGGAGAGTTTGTATTAAAGGGCTCTTCCACCCTAAAGTGATATTTTTAGTTATGGGTGGGGCCTGGAGCTCTGAGTCAGCTCATGGCTTCTTTGGCAAGGATGTTCCAACAGCGAGGTCTTCCTACTATAACATGAAAGAAGGTCAGAAGTCTTCAAACTCTTTTTTACCATGGTCTGAGTCACCTCATGGCTTCTATGGCATGATGTTCCAACATCGAGGTCTTCCTACTATAACATAAGAGAAGGTCAGAAGTCTTCGAACTCTTGTTTACCATGGTCTGAGTCAGCCTATTGCTTCTTTGGCAAGGATGTTCCATCAGCGAGGTCTTCCTACTATAACATGAGAGAAGGTCAGAAGTCCTCAAACTCTTGTATACCATGGTCTGAGCCAGCTCATGGCTTCTCTGACATGATGATCCAGCAGCGAGGTCTTCCTACTATAACATGAGAGAAAGCCAGAAGTCCTCGAACTCTTGTTTACCATGGTCTGAGTCAGCTCATGACTTCTATGGCAGGATGTTCCATCAGTGAGGTCTTCCTACTATAACATTAGAGAAGGTCAGAAGTCCTCGAACTCTTGTGTACCATGGTCTGAGTCAGCTTATGGCTTCTATGGCAAGGATGTTTCATCAGCAAGGTCTTCCTACTATAACATGAGAGAAGGTCAGAAGTCCTCAAACTCTTGTCTACCATGGTCTGAGTCAGCTCATGATGACTTCCATGGCATACTGTTCCAACAGCGAGGTCTTCCTACTGTAACATGAGAGAAGATCAGAAGTCCTTGAATTCTTGTTTACCATGGTCCGAGTTAGCTCATGGCTTCTATGGCATGATGGTCCAACAGCGAGGTCTTCCTTCTATAACATGAGAGAAGGAGGTCAGAAGTCCTCAAATTTTTGTTTACCATGGTCTGAGTCAGCTTATGGCTTCTATGGCAAGGATGTTCCATCAGCGAGGTCTTCCTACTATAACATGAGAGAAGGTCAGAAGTCCTCGAACTCTTGTGTACCATGGTCTGAGTCAGCTCATGGCTTCTATGGTATGATGTTCCAACAGCGAGATCTTCCTACCATAGCATTAGTCCTCTAACTCATGTCCTCCATGGCATGGCTTCTATTGAAAGGATGAGGGTCTCAGAGGAAAATTCATATTAGAGGGTTAATCCATCCAAAAGTAGTATTTTAGTAATAGGTGGAGCCTGGGGTTCTGATTCACCTCCTGTGTTCTATGGCATGGATACCCCAACAGCAAGATCTCCCTTCTGCGACATGTGAAGTCCTTAAACTCTTGTGTACAATGGCATGACTTCTATTGGAAGGATGAGGATTTCAGAGGGGAATACATATTAAAGGGCAATCCATCCAAAATTAGTATTTTAAAGGTGGAGCTTGGTGTTCTGATTCACCTCCTGTGTTCTATGGCATGCATACCCCAACAGCAAAATCTTCCTTCTACAACATGAGAAGTCTTCCAACTCTTATTTACCATGGCAAGACTTCTACTGGAAGGATGAGGATATCAATTTACAAAATGCAAAGTGAACGAACAGAAGAAAAATCTAAATCAAATCATTATTTGGTGTGACTTCCCTTTGGCTTCAAACCTGCATCAATTCTTACACTCGCACACTTTGTACACTTGCACAAAGTCAGGGATTTTGTAGGATTAGAGTCAGGTGTATGATTAACCAATTATACCAAGCAGGTATTAATAATCATCAATTTCATATGTAAGAAACACAGTGATTCACTGAAACAGAAACAGCTGTGTTGAAGGTTTAAAACTGGGTGAGGAACAGTCAAACTCTGCTACTAAGGTGAAGTTGTGGAAGACAGTTTCATGTCACAGGTCATACATCCATGGCAAGACTGAGCACAGCAACAAGACACAAGGTAGTGTGACAAGTTGGGGTTTTATAGCACCGTGGTAGCTCCAAAATAGTGAGTTTACTCCACGACAGAAATCATTTTAAGGGCTTTCCTGCCCATTTTTATTTAAAAGAAAGTAAAAAGTTCATACAGGTACTGTATGTCTTTCCAAACAGGGCGTTCTCACCATCAATATGAACAAAACATAATATTCAGCCTACTTGCTCTTTTGGCAACTTGACTGCTCTAAAGAGTACCTTTTGGTCCTCCTGACCATCAAACATGTTCCGGTGTTCGTACATAGATGCTGTACCTCAGCTCTGCGTCTTTCCTTGCAGCTCCCTGCTGCTTTGTCCCACATGGACTCTCTCTCAGGCTCGGGCCTTGGTCTGTCCTGACCTGGACAGCACTGTGCATACAAGCACCTCTCACTCCTCCCTTCACACACTGACCCCCTCGGGACAGTGGGCTCTAAACCACCATATTAAACAGTGGCACAGAGTCATCCTGCTACAGTAATTAATACTGCATTAGCAAGTCTCTACCAGCAAAATATTTTAAACCAGACTGGGGATTCAGGATGTACTGCTCAGGCTCTTTTGAAGAAGCACAAAGAAATGGGCAATGTTGAGAAGCATAGAGGCAGTGGTCAGGTAACGTTAAAGAGCGTAGATGCAGTGGTCGGGTAACATTGAAGAGCATAGACGCAGTGACTGGGTAATGTTAAGGAGCATAGCTGTAGTGGTTGGGTAATGATGAGGAGTGTAAAGGCAGTGGTCAGGTAACATTGAGGAGCATAGACGCAGTAGTCGGGTAACGCTGAGGAGCATAGACGCAGTGATCAGGTAGTGTTGAGGACCGTAGACGCAGTGGTCAGCCAAGGAAACCTAATGCTGCAGATGAAAGTCACATTACACTTTCTTCTCTTCTACATCGGAAGATGTCCAGCAGTGCCATCAGCACAGAACTGGCAAAAACCAGTGGGAACCAGGTACCCCCATCTACTGCCCGAGGAAGTCTGGCAGAAACCAGTGGGATCAAGGTACCCCATTTCTAATGCCCGAAGACGTCTGGAGGAAACCAGTGGGACTCAGATATCCCCATCTACTGTCTGGAAAAGTCTGGCAGAAAGCAGTGGGACCCAGGTACCCCATAAACTGTCCTGAGAAAACTGGTGGAATCCAGGGTGACCCAGGTACCCCCATCTACTGTGCAGAGAAGTCCAGGCGAAACCAGTGGAACCCAGGTACACCCATCTCCTGTCTAAAGAAGTCTGGAATAAACCAGTGGGACCCAGGTAAACCTATTTACTGTCTGGAGAAGTCTGGAGGAAACCAGTGGGATCCAGGTACCCCCATCTACTATCCAGAGAAGCCTGGCAGAAACCATTGGGACCCAGGTACCCCATAAACTGTCCAGATAAATCTGGTTGAATCCGGGGGGACCCAGGTACCCCCATCTACTGTCCAGAGAAGTCTGGGGGAAACCAGTGGGACCCCGGGTAGCCCTGTCCTATAGCTATTTAAGAAATGTCACATAGCGGGGCAGGCAGACTGAGGGAGCTTTCATGGCGAGCAGAGCATTTTTCTCCCCATTTTTTGGGTCTGGCAGTGGCGGCATGATTGACGATGGATCTACATTGGGGGGGACATTGTTGTTTTATTTTTTATTAAAACTGGCTCCTGTCTTTACACTTTTACCCTTTTACACATTTTTAGTGACTGGGTAGGGGTACTATGTACCCCATACTCATTCACATGGGGGAGGCGGGATCTGGGCGCCTAAAGGGGGCTTCCACATTCCGATAAGCCCACCGCAGCAGACCCCCACAACCACAACCCAGGGTTGTGTCCCCTCTGCCCCAAAGTACCCCGCTGGACCTCAGGAGGGGATGCTGCACTCAGGCCCAGGACAAGGGATGGACAAGAGGGGAAGCTGCTCAGGGCGAAGTGGTTGGATGGGCAGACCCTCGTCACTTACAAGCTCCAGATCAGCAGATAGAACTTCTGTCACACTGTGCTCCAATGTGCCAAGTCTCCGCCCACAGCGAAAAAAACACAGCGATTTGAAACAACCTTCTAGTTGCTAGAAAGCAAGCTAATGGCCACACATGTACAGTGCACAACCCAATGGCAGCTGGAGCAAGGGGGTAGAACTGGCGCAGGGTGGTACACCCAGGGTTGAGATAGGGTAGGGCAGGAGGGGCAGGTGCCCAGGGAGCAGTGGATGGATGGGCAGACCCTCATCACTTACAAGCTCTAAATCAGCAGATAGAACTTCTGTCACACTGTGCTCCAACGTGCCAAGTCTCCGGCCACAGCGAAAAACTCATCGCCCATTTGAAAAGACCTTCTGGTTGCTAGAAAGCAAGCAGTTGGCCATGCGTGTACAGTGCACACTCCATGCCAGCTGGAGCAAGGGGGCTGGGTGGTACACCCAGGGTCAGGGTCAAGGGGTGGGCAGGAGGGAAAACTGTCCTGGGCACAGCAGAGCAAGGGGGCGGAGAATGGACACAGGGTAGTAAACCCATTCTACAACATGCATTAACATCAGTGAGGAGAGCTCTGAGAGCTGATTGGAGGGAAGGGACACACTCCCTCTTCACACCACACACAGAAACAGAGATGAGGCTGTCAATCACAGGTGGTGTGCTGGAGCTCCCTCCACTGTCACTATTTTTCTCTTGCTGAAACAACCTTCTAGTTGCTAGAAGGAAAGCGACTGTCCACGCATGTACAGTGAACACTCCATGCAAGCTGGAGCAAGGGGGCAGAACTGGTTCAGGGTGGTACACCCAGGGCTGGGACAGGGGGTGGGCAGGAGTGGCAGCCACCCAGGGTGCAGTGGTGGAATAGGCAGACCCTCATTACACACAAGCTCCAGATCAGTGGCTAGAACTGCGGTCACACTGTGCTCTAACATGCCAAGTCTCCGCCCACAGCGAAAAACTCACCGCCCATTCGAAAAGACATTCTGGTTGCTAGAAAGCAAGCAATTGGCCATGCATGTACAGTGCACACTCCATGCCAGCTGGAGCAAGGGGGTACACCCAGGGTCAGGGTCAAGGGGGGGGTGGGCAGGAGGGGAAACTGTCCTGGGCACAGCAGAGCAAGGGGGCGGAGAAAGGACACAGGGCAGTTAACCCATTCTACGGCATGCATTACCAGTGGAGAAAGGGGTGCAGTTGTGCATCCTTGCCCCCGTACTGGTTGCACTGATGGCAGAGTACACAGTGACAACAGCTCCAATGATTTGTTTCTCCATATCTTTACTACCTTTTTATCCTGACCAATAATTGTGGGGGGTTGAGGAGGCAGCACACAGAATTCAGGCGGGTGTCAGGAGGTGAGGTTGCCACCTCTATAGATCAGTTTCAATGTCTGCACTGATGATGCCTACTGTATATAAAAAATGAGAAGCCCAGAGGCCAACAATGGCCGCCCCCCATCTTGATCCCATGACAGCTTTACTTGAAGTATTTACGATGAGGTCGTTATTATGTTCAACTTGAAAATAAAATTTAAGACGGTAAATAAAATGATGGATGAGCCGCATTCAGACTACAATTAATTGGAGAGATAAATGTTTGAAATCCGAGGAACAAAAATGATGAAATGATCTGTAATGTGTGATTTTATTACCCCCCATCTGCTCCTCGACTTCCCAGGAGAACGTTCACCACCAGTCATAGAGGCCAAACACGGGAGACCTTAAAAGGGGAAATTCCACTTTATGGCCTCCTCCCCCCTACTACTCACATTTTTACATAGTTACATAGTTACATAGTAGGTGAGGTTGAATAAAGACAATAGTCCATCCAGTTCAACCTGTGTAGGTGTGTGTGACTGTAATCATCTAACATAGCCCTCAATCTCCTGATCCTTGAGATGTAAGTCTAAGAGTCTTTTGAAAGTCACCATACTACCCGCAGAAACCACCTCTTGTGGTAGACAATTCCACAATCTTGTAGCCCTAACAGTAAAGAACCCCCGCGTTGCCTGAGGTTAAAACGCTTCTCCTCTAATCGCATTGTATGTCCTCGAGTCCTCATGCAATTCCTTCGAATGAACAGCTTTTCTTCTAAGCTGAGATCCCCATTAAGATATTTATAAATTGCTATCATGTCCCCTCTCAGACGTCTTTTCTCCAGGGAAAATAAATCGAGCGATTGCAGCCGCTCTTCATAGGTAAGGTCCTCCAACCCCCTAATCAGTTTAGTTGCCCTTCTCTGGACTTTCTCCAGCTCCAACACATCCCTCCTGAGGACTGGCGACCAGAACTGGACGGAATACTCCAGATGCGGTCGGACCAGAGTTTTATAAAGTGGAAGGATTATAGTCTTATCTCTGGAATACATCCCTTTCTTTATGCATGCTAATATTCTGTTGGCTTTGGAAGCTGCCGCTTGGCATTGCATGCTGTTGCCTAATCTATCATCAACTAAGACTCCCAAATCTTTCTCCATTTTTGATTCCCCCAAGGGTTCCCCTCCTAACGTGTATTGTGTTTTTATGTTTTTGGTCCCCAAGTGCAAAACCTTACACTTCTCCACATTAAACCTCATTTGCCATGTCATTGCCCACTCCGTAATTTTGTCCAGGTCATTCTGTAGGATATCTGCTTCATGCTGTGCAGTTATTGCCCTGGCCAATTTTGTGTCATCTGCAAAAACTGATAACGAACTACTGATCCCGTCCTCAATGCTGTTTAATTTAGTACATTATTTTTTTTTTCGGGGGGGGGGGGGGGTGTTGTAGAATTTCATATTAACCCATGTATTTCAAATTATTCATATTAATTTGCGTGTTATTAAAATAATTATTATTATCATCATTAATTATTAAGATATTATTATTAATATTATTATTATAGTAGTAGTGGAATTATCATCATTATTATTATTATTCAATATTAAAGCAATAGTTATTAGTCTTTAGTAATGTATATTATATGATTTCATGATATAGAAAGTTATATGTAAAAGTTGAACTCTAGGTGACCTCTCTGCTTCATACTGGTATTATTTATAGGACAGTCACAACAGGGGCGTAACTACAGGGGTTGCAGGGGTTGCAATCGCTACCGGGCCCCATGCTCCAGGGGGCCCGGTAGCAAACCAGTGGGTGAACTTCCAGGATCGCAAAGGTCACACTTGCGACCGGACCCTGGCATTGCACCACTGTGGGGAGGCCCCAAGATTGCAGGAAGGGGGCCCACAAGATTGCAGGAAGGGGGCCCACAAGATTGCAGGAAGGGGGCCCACTGCAGAACTTGTGAAAGAATCCTGCTGCGGGACCGTAATAAAAGGCCATGCAACGAGTGTAAAGGGCCCCAGGATTAGTGGGAAGAGCCCTGGGCTTGAAGGTAAGGGCCCCGGCCAGGGGTCTGGGGGGCCCTTCATGGTTTCTTGCATCAGGGCCCTGAAGGTTCTAGTTACGCCTCTGAGTCACAAGTTTACTGGGATAAAGGTCAGACAGTCTCAGACATCGGTGTCTGAACTGCAGATGTCCATTATTTTTGTATTGATGGTAATTACATTGACGTATGTTTTGACAACCAATCATATTGTAGCACATGTAATTCTATAGTCAAACATTGTTAAAGAAGGTTCTCATGCATTTCTTTCTTTGAACAAATAATGAATTTGTTCCCAGCTGCAGCTGTTGTTATTAACCAGTTCCGGACCACCAACTGCCTTTTTTTTACTGCGGCGGGGTGGCACGGACAGGCAAAGCGACGTAGGTCTACGTCACCCTCCTGAAGGCCACTAGGGGGCGCGTGTGCGGCACCCCCCGATCATCAGCGGGGAGGCTCCGATTGCCGCCTGACACCCGCGATCGCTCCCCGCTAAGAGAGAAGGACGGTCGGATGTTGTAAACACAGCTGACCGTTCTTCTCCCTGGAATGATCACAGAGCTCCTTCTATATAGAAACACAGATCTCTATGGTCATTTTACAAGCTGCCCCCCCCCCCACAGTTAGAATCACTCCCCTAGGCTTTCATTTAACCTCTTGATCACCTATAATGTTAACCCCGCCCCTACCAGTGTCATTATTACAGTGACAGTGCATATTTTTAGCACTGATTACTGTGTTACTGTCACTGGTACCCCCAAAAGTGTCAAAAATGTCAGTTAGGGGTCCGATCTGTCTGCCGCAATGTCGCGGTCCCGCTAAAAATCGCAAATCACTGCCATTACTAGTAAAAAAAATAAAAATAAATCTTTGCCGTAGTTTGTAAACGCAATAACTTTTGCGAAAACCAATCAAAATACGCTTATTTTTTTTACCAAAAATATGTAGCAGAAAACAAATTAGCATAAGTTGTTAAAAAATTTAGATTTTTACATTTTTTTTTGGGAATGTTATATAGTAGAATGTGAAAAATATATTTTTTTTTTTATTCACAGTTGTCGCTCTTTTTTTGTTTATAGCGCAAAAAATAAAAATCGCACAGGTGATCAAATACCACCAAAAGAAAGCTCTGTTTTGAGGGAAAAAAGGACGTAAATTTTGTTTGGGTACAGCGTCGCACGACCGCGCAATTGTCCGTTAAAGTAACACGGTGCTGAATCGCAAAATAGGGCCTGGTCATTAGCCACTTAAGCCCCGGAAGATTTTACCCCCTTCCTGACCAGGGCCTATTTTGCGATTCGGCACTGCGTGACTTTAACGGACAATTGCGCGGTCGTGCGACGCTGTACCTAAACTAATTTGATGTCCTTTTTATCCCACAAACAGAGCTTTCTTTTGGTGGTATTTGATCACCTGTGCGATTTTTTTGATCATGCTCTATAAACAAAAAAAGAGCGACAATTTTGCAAAAATAACAATATTTTTCCCATTTTTTTATATGAAATTCCCAACAAAAAAAAAATGAAAAAATCTAAATTTTTTAACATTTTAGGCCAATTTGTTTTCTGCTACATATGTTTGGTAAAACAAATCGCAAAAAGCGTATTTTGATTGGTTTGCGCAAAAGTTATTGCGTTTACTAACTAAGGGACAGATTTTTGTCATTTTTGTTGGGTTTTTTTTAACGAGTAATGGCGGCGATCTGCGATTTTTTTTTGCGGGACTGTGACATTGCGGCGGACAGATCGGACCCTTGACTGACATTTTTGACACTTTTGGGGGTACCAGTGACATTACTACAGTAATCAGTGCTATATATATGCACTGTTACTGTAAAAATGACACTGGCAGTGAAGGGGTTAACTTTTTTTTTAGAGGGAGGGGTTAAGTGTGTCCCTAGGGGCGTGCTTCTAACTGTGATTGGCTGTGGCTTGAGGTGTAAGAACAGAGATCGATGGTCCTGCATAGCAGAACTGTGTGATCTCCATTCTTACACAGGGGAGAATGACAGGCGGCTTTGTTTGCATTAGCCGCCTGCCTTTCTCCCGCTGTAACGGACAATCGTGAGTGACCGGCAGACATCGAGTCCGCCGGGCACACGCACAGGGGGGTCTGTGAGCGAGCGGGAGCGTGCCTCCGGCGGCGTGCGCTCGCTCCCTAGAGCCTCACAGGCTAGCGACGTAGACCTACGTCGCTTTGCCTGTGAGGGGCTGACTGCCGATGTTAATCGTCGTTAGGCAGTCAGCAAGTGGTTAAGGGGGTCCAGAAGTGGTTAAACCTCCCTTCTTTTTTGGAAATGTATTGCCTGGTCTTTTGTTACTTTTCTACATCAGGGGGGAGCGAGTAACTAGGTTTAATAGGTACCCACTCCCAATTATGCTCAGTTCACCCGTCCCCCCCCCCTCCCCCAATGCCCGCAGCCTTCATGGACACGTCACAGTTCCCAGGAGGCATGCGCAGTGAGAAACCAGCTGTGAAGCCTCAAGAAGCCGCAGCCGGCTGCCCACACTAAACATGCCATGTCAGGGACACAAAGACATTAAAGAACCGGCCCGGGGGAGGACGGCGCTGGGTCCCCAGACAGGTAAGCGTCCTCTTATTAAAAGTCAGAATCTGCAGGATTTGTACAGCATTTGTAACTGCTGACTTTTATTTTTTCTTTCTAGGGTGAAGATCCTCTTTAACCCTTTCTTGTCAGCCACTTCCTGGCCCTTTAAAAGCTGAAGGCTGTATTTGTACAAAAAAATATATACAAATTGTATATATTAGCGCGCCAGGGAGATATTAACAGGACCTAGTATACTAATTGTATAGATAATAAGTGGATTAAATAAAGTGGTTAGTGATTTAAATCAATAAATAAATTAATTTAAATTAATTTAATTAATTAGTTGCAGCTGCTATGTAAAGTGCGGGTGCTGGTGATGAAAAAAAGTGATCACAATAGTGATAACTATAGCGCTTGCAGTGTCCCCTAGTGGGAGAAATTTAATTCACAATAGTGCTTAATATTGATAAATAGTGATAGTATCAAATAAATAATTAATTAAATACACTGATAAATAGACAATTAATAAATAAGTGGATAAATAAATAAACCACTGGTTATTATAGTCCTTCACAGTGTGCAGTGAAAAAAACTTTCAAATTGGTAAAAAATTAAATAAATCATGCAGTCCAAACACAATTAATATAATAATAAAGTGCTGGTGCTCCTTGCTGGATTCCTTAGTGCTTCCTTCACCGTGAGTAAATAAATGAAATGCCCACTCACCGAAAGCTGTGGGTTTTATATGTCATATGACACTAAAACCGTCTGTGCTTGTTAAGAGATCCTGCCCGGATCGAATAGATCTCCCTGGGTCTTTACAGCCACTACGGGTATTTCTTCTACCTCGGGTAGTCTCCTTCAGCCACGATCCCAGCCTTGGAATGTGCCCTTCCTGCAAAGTCCCCTCCAATCACAGCCGTGATGAGGAAATAAAAAGCGGATAGTGTGGTATTGTTTCCAATATTTTTATTCACACACCCCATGCATAGCAAAGGTAAAATCCATAAAACTTCCAGCAGGTGATAAAGGTGCTCATCCAAAGTTCAAAAAATTAAACAGCAAATGTGAGGTAACCGTGTTCAAAACCAAACAAACAGGCAAACAGATAGGACCGTCATATGTTCGGCACAAAGAGTGGAGAGCGGTAGTTCCGGTATGCGTTCCACTCGAGTGCGTATGACGTCACCACGTGCGTTCCACCTAACGCGTTTCGTCATTGGCTAGACGTCTTCAGAGGTGGAGTCACACGTCTAGCGTGGGTCTTAAATACCAGAGATGCCGCTCAGCACTCCGCCCAACTCCGCTCTGAGAAAACTCTATCCGGAAACCGGAAATGCCTCCATGTCCCCGTATAGTAAATAACATTTATGGCGTGCAATCCATATTTCGGAGCTCAATATTATATAACCATATTCCTTTATCATTTTGCCAGTACCATTCTAATATCATGTATAAACATATGAGTAAGTTGGTTTGTGCTATATTATAGGAAACATTGCATACAATAGGGCACACATATAAATAAATCATATTATTAAAAATATTAAATTTTAATTCATAAATTATTAAAAATATATTAAATATATAATCAATATTGTTGTGATGGGGGTTAATATCATAAAATCTCTGTGTTTTGTTAAATTCTACTACTGTATTTATGTAGTAATTATTAAAATTATCAGACTTCTACAGTAGTAGAATTTAACAAAACACAGAGAGAGTTTTCTCAGAGCGGAGTTGGGCGGAGTGCTGAGCGGCATCTCTGGTATTTAAGACCCACGCTAGACGTGTGACTCCACCTCTGAAGACGTCTAGCCAATGACGAAACGCGTTAGGTGGAACGCACGTGGTGACGTCATACGCACTCGAGTGGAACGCATACCGGAACTACCGCTCTCCACTCTTTGTGCCGAACATATGACGGTCCTATCTGTTTGCCTGTTTGTTTGGTTTTGAACACGGTTACCTCACATTTGCTGTTTAATTTTTTGAACTTTGGATGAGCACCTTTATCACCTGCTGGAAGTTTTATGGATTTTACCTTTGCTATGCATGGGGTGTGTGAATAAAAATATTGGAAACAATACCACACTATCCGCTTTTTATTTCCTCATCACGGCTGTGATTGGAGGGGACTTTGCAGGAAGGGCACATTCCAAGGCTGGGATCGTGGCTGGAGGAGACTACCCGAGGTAGAAGAAATACCCGTAGTGGCTGTAAAGACCCAGGGAGATCTATTCGATCCGGGCAGGATCTCTTAACAAGCACAGACGGTTTTAGTGTCATATGACATATAAAACCCACATCTTTCGGTGAGTGGGCATTTCATTTATTTACTCACGGTGAAGGAAGCACTAAGGAATCCAGCAAGGAGCACCAGCACTTTATTATTATATTAATTGTGTTTGGACTGCATGATTTATTTAATTTTTTACCAATTTGAAAGTTTTTTTCACTGCACACTGTGAAGGACTATAATAACCAGTGGTTTATTTATTTATCCACTTATTTATTAATTGTCTATTTATCAGTGTATTTAATTAATTATTTATTTGATACTATCACTATTTATCAATATTAAGCACTATTGTGAATTAAATTTCTCCCACTAGGGGACACTGCAAGCGCTATAGTTATCACTATTGTGATCACTTTTTTTCATGAAGGCTGTATTTGCATAGGTAACGCCCCCATGTGATGCTGAGCCTCCATGACTGAAAGAACTGAAAGCCAATGAATGAAAGGGGTGGGGCCAGGGACAGTCAGGCTGGGGCGGAAAGGGCTAGACGACACTGGATCTGTCAGGTTTTTATTACTTTTTGGCTACTGCTAGGAGTTTTCTCCACATCTCTTGCCACAATCGTTTCTGTCACTGGAAAAGGAAGTGAGGGAAACACAGCTCAGAGGGTATTAAAGGGCTCACTCGAGGTGCTGAGTCTAAGCACCAACCGGTGTTCACCAGAGCTCCTGATGGTGGGGATGGGTTTTGCTGTGTGTTAGTACCAGGTTGCAGTTCTTGGGGGGTCTCCCCACCAGGAGGTGAGCAAGCTGAAGCAGGTAGGGATCAAAAGCGTAGTTGAGGAACAAGCTAAAGGTCAGTTCCGAGGATAGGTAGGGGGATAAGATTAGCTGCAGGTATGCAAAGGAGTAAGATATGAGCTGGAGAGAGCAGAATAATCTGGCAAACAGGAAGTGTAGAGACATGGCTTAAATCAGAAAGTTCATGGGAGGAGCAAAGAGTTCAAGCTTAACCAAAAACAAGAAACAAGTCAAGAAAGTCTGGAGGATCAGACAGGGAGCTGTCCAGCATCTCAGGTTGCTCAGCAAGAAGAGCTACTGATGGATGCAGACGAGGTCATGGGTTCAGATCCCGTTCCTGGCATGAATGAGGTTTGTTTAAAGTCCACCCATTCAAGCCTTGCTATCAGTAATGATAGTGGTCTTTGCTGATATTTGAAAACCAGTAGAACCAGTCAGAGTGATTCCTGATCATGTGATCGCGGTTGCAGGCCTGATATATTCAGCAAAACTCAACAAGGTGCTCTATATCAGAGAAGGTGCATGTATAGTCCTGAAGGACATGTACTAACAATTACTCGTGAGGCCCTGGAGTGAAGAGAATAAAGCATAAGAGGAGTCATATTTGGTGGGACCACTTTGTGCCTTTAAGACGTAAGTCATTTCTTGGTTTTTGAAGGTCTTCACGTGTTTGGTTGTTCTAAACTTCTTAAAGAATGTGTTAGAGCTCCTCTGCAGATGTCACCTCTCTTACTTTCTTTTGCAGACGTCATCCCTGTTACTTTCTTCTGCAAAAGTCACCCCTCTTACCTTCTACTTCAGATGTCACCTCTCTTACCTTCTTCTGCAGACATCACCTCTCTTACCTTCTACTTCAGATGTCACCCCTCTTACCTTCTTCTGCAGACATCACCCCTCCGGCCGGCTGTATTCCATTTTAGCGTGTTTTCTTCTTTACAGTGTAAGTGTAATTTTTAGTATCCTAATAAAGCGGTTAAAGGTTTTACACTATGGAGCCTTTATTTTTCTTTGTGGCTGTCCAATGGCGAGCATTGATTTCCTGAGTGTGGGATGAGCATTGCATGCGTGGATTGAGTACATACCTTCCTCCTTGTGGCGGCTCCACCTTGAGGCTCCCCATATCTCCTCCATTCGTTTTGGATACTCTACAGCATATGTGTCAAACACAAGGCCCGCGGGCCGAATCCGGCCCTCCGGGCCATTTTATGTGGCCTTCGCACCTTGCCTGCAGCTGCAGGAGAGCTCCAGCCCTCCTCTTGTCCTCCTCTAGACTAGTTAAATTCTGCTTTTCAGCAATGCCTCCAGCTTCTTCCTAGCAGCAGCACAAGGTAAGGGGGGTGTACTGTGATGGAAGGGAGGGTGGAGGACTCAACTTCTGATGGTGGGGAGGCTCGATGTCTTATGTAAGAGTAGGGGATGCTCTGAACATCTGGTCTTACAGATACAACCTGCCCTTGGTGGGAAGGCTCTTGATGTATTATATAAGGGTAGGTGATGCTCTGGACATCTAGTCTTACAGATACAACCTGCCCTTGGTGGGAAGGCTCTTGATGTATTATATAAGGGTAGGTGATGCTCTGGACATCTAGTCTTACAGATACAACTGGCCCTTGGTGGGAAGGCTCTTGATGTATTATATAAGGGTAGGTGATGCTCTGGACATCTGGTCTTACAGATACAACTGGCCCTTGGTGGGAAGGCTCTTGATGTATTATATAAGGGTAGGTGATGCTCTGAACATCTAGTCTTACAGATACAACTGGCCCTTGGTGGGAAGGCTCTTGATGTATTATATAAGGGTAGGTGATGCTCTGGACATCTAGTCTTACAGATACAACCGGCCCTTTTAGGGCAATCATAATACTGATGCGGCCTGCAATTAGGTTGAGTTTGACACCCCTGCTCTACAGAGTGCAGGACCATCCGTTATAGGTCTGGGACCTATTATCTTCCCCCATATGGCCATTTGACTGTTTGCCTTTTTCATCTGGTAAGCAGAATTTATATACGGTGGCGGATTGAAACACAGGCGGTGGAGGATATCACATCACGCGTCTTCAATTTAATTTAATTTTGTTTGAATAGAACTTTTCACATCTTTACACCAGTTGAGTTTATTAGAAGTTTTGTTCTTCACCATTTACTACTTCTGGGACATTTTTAGACACTTTATTTGTGTTTGATTTCCGATTCATTTCACTTGCACATACTGTATATAACTAAGTAATTTTTGATCACTATTTAGCGCAACTTGTATGGTTTATATTTTACTATTATCCATGATGCGGCACAATATTACGCATGGTAGTGCATTGTTGAGCTTTGTGGTGCGTTGCTAGGCCACTGAATGGCAAATTAATAGCACTGCACTTAGCTAATGTGTGTAATGTGTCATCACAATGTGTAAGTGTTAATGGACCCTAAAAGTGACAAAGTCCCCCTGCTGAGGACGTCTATGACGAAACGCGTACAGCTTAGTTGCGTCACTTCCCGATCCGGAATTGCCATGGAGCGCATAGCGTTCCGGAACTACCACACACACCACTGCCGGCTGCCTGCAACATTTCTCCCCGTAGAGGGACATAATTTACATGCTGTAAATATACTACTACAATGTGAGTACCTTTCTTTTTATGCGCTTCAATAAAGTACCCTACGGTATTACACTATTTGTCCCCCTTTGTTCATTTTCATACATATCACCACCGGAGCATTTACTGGGAACAAGCTGAATATTGGAGCATAGTACCGTCCCTTCCCCCTCCCTCTGGCACAGAGAAGTACGGAAGCAGAGGACCATTAGGAGTACACATCTCTATGCTGTGGTATACAGCTTGAATATACCCTTCCTAATACCCCTGTGTGGGGTTGGGCACTCTGGTGAGTGCAATCTTTTTTACAACCACCCTGGGCACCTGTTTTTGTGCACGAAGATTTTGGAATTGTCACTTGAAGACCAAGCACTTTCATATATGAACTTTACCTCTAGAATTTTTTAAAGTCACTTTCAACATGATCTAATTTTTGCACTATAATTTTGGAGAGCCCCATCGTGCATACCTGTATTTGCACCATTCTTCCCCCCTCTCCTTTTTTGTTTTTGTTTTTTCCTTGATTCACTGGAAATCATTCATTTATATTTTTGCACCATTCACTTTGCACTTTCTCCAGTGTACATATTGATCGAGGCAAACACTGCGGCACTTTATCAATAAAATCATTATTCACTTATTGTCACTGTATTGATTATAATATTGTTATATTTTTATTATCCTATTTGTCTAATTATTAACTCAACCTTTCACAGTCACCATATCACTTTGCACTTATACCACAGAGGCACCTTATTGGATTGTACCTATACACTTTATTTATATTTATGCATTTATATTGGGATTATTAATTATTTCATGCGATAGTTATTATACCAATTTATATCTATTTTATCATCTATTATTATTATTATTTCACTTTGTGAACAGACCGCATTTATATTTATATTTATATTTATATTTATCCACTATTTATTATTTTTGAGTACTACTAGATTGCACCTACCTAATCCCCTCTGGGCAGCGCCAATTCCCTACCCCTGTACAACAAAGTCCCCCTAAAAACAGCCTATAGAAGTTCTGTGGGGAACGTCCCACCAATTAGCATTGGGGGGGGGCGGAGCATAGACCTGTGTATAGAACACGGAGAGCCCCTTTATGTGGAATCCCAGGAACAGACTGAGTTAACACGAGAAATGGGAATAAATAAAACCTCGCCGTGCACTAAGACTCCCAGCCTGTTATTTCTGATAAATTATTCTCCATTTTTTCTATAAAAGAACTGAAAATAGCATTGCTTCAAATAAAAGGCTGGCAGCTCCGGGGCACAGAAACAAGCCTTTCATATTAAAATTATGATCACTAGAACCATCAAGCATATGATTACAGAACAAATTGTTTAAACTATATCAAAACACTCGCTTTAAAGTTTGACAACAATCAGGGCCCTGATGGGATTAAAGATAAACCTTTTAACTGGAACATATTTTTTTTTACATAAATTATTATAGCAGCTGAGGGGGAAAAAAATCTGCTGAGCTGCACAAAAAAAAATGAGAACATCTAAACAATGCAAATTGCTCATTTGAATGCCGATGGGTGGATGGCGATAGATGAGCGATGAGCGCCGTTCTCCTAAAAATAAGAGCGCGACCTCAGAGCCCAAACTATTTTTACTTCTGTACTGAAAAGGATTTGGAATTTTCACAGTTTGCTTTCATTGCTTTCCTCCTTGAAGTTCTACTTAATGACGTCCCTATAAATGGGCCCATTGCTGCGGCACTGGAGGGAGCTGGATTGTGGCTGCACCATTGCTACGGGTGATTACTTGGGAACCATCAGGAGCTCAATGGCGGGAGCTGGATTGTGGCTTCACCATTGCTATGAGCAAATACTGGAGAACCATCAGGAGCTCAATGGGGGTAGCTGGATTGTGGCTGCACCATGCTATGGGCGAATACTCAGGAACCCTCAGGAGGAGCTCAATGGCGGGAGCTGGATTGTTGCTGCCCCATGCTAGGGGCGAATTCTCAGGAACCATCAGGAGCTCAATGACAGGAGCTGAATTGTGACTGCACCATGGCTATGGGTGAATACTCAGGAACCATCAGGAGCTCAATGGGGGTAGCTGGATTGTGGCTGCACCATGCTATGGGCAAATACTAAATAACCATCAGGAGCTCTAGGGCGGGAGCTGGATTGGGGCTGCACCCTGCAATGGGTGAATACTCAAGAACCATTAGGAGCTCAATGGCAGGTGCTGTATTGTGGCTGCACCATGCTACAAACAAATACTCTGGAACCATCAGGAGCTTAATGGCGGGAGCTGGATTGTGGCTGCACCATGCTACGGGCGAATACTCAGGAACCCTCAGGAGGAGCTCAATGGCGGGAGCTGGATTGTGGCTGCACCATGCTGGGGGCGAATTCTCAGGAACCATCAGGAGCTCAATGACAGGAGCTGGATTGTGGCTACACCATGGCTACGGGCGAATACTCAGGAACCATCAGGAGCTCAATGGCGGGAGCTGGATTGTGGCTGCACCACGCTACGGGCGAATACTCTGGAACCATCAGGAGCTCAATGGTGGAAGATGGATTGTGGCTGCACCATTGCTACAGGATGAATACTCTGGAACCATTAGGAGCTCAATGGCAGGACCATGGCTACAGGCAAATACTCAGGAACCATCAGGAAGAGCTCAATGGCGGGAGATGGATTGTGGCTGCACCACTGCATCGGGCAAATACTCTGGAACCATCAGGAGCTCAATGGTGGGAGATGGATTGTGGCTGCACCATTGCTACGGGCGAATACTCAGGAACCATCAGGAGCTCAATGGCGGGAGCTGGATTGTGGCTGCACCATTGCTACGGGCGAATACTAAGGAACCATCAGGAGCTCAATGGTGGGAGCTGGATTGTGGCTGCACCATGGCTATGGGTGAATACTCAGGAACCATCAGGAGCTCAATGGCGGAAGCTGGATTGTGGCTTCACTATGCTAAGGGCGAATACTTGAGAACCATCAGAAGCTCAAAGGCGGAGAACACAGAGTTTAGGAGTTCGCTATGTACAGAGTACGCACTCCTAGACTCTACACTCTGTACAAAGCACACTCCTAAACTCTGCACTTTGTACATAGTGCAGTCCTGATGCACAAAGCACACTCCTGAACTCTGCACTCAGTACATAGCACACTCCTAAACTCTACACTCTGTACATAACACACTCCTCCTAAACTGTGCACGCTGTACTAGGCACACTTTTGAACTCTGCACTCCGGAACTTTACACTCAGAGAATGCTGCTTACATTGGAGGTTAGTGAGAAGAATGTTTCTTACATTGGTGGTCAGTGGGAAGAATGTCCCTTACATTGGTGATCAGTGGGAAGAATGTCCCTTACATTGGGGTTCAGTGGGAAGAATGTCCCTTACATTGGTGGTCAGTGGGAAGAATGTCCCTTACATTGGTGGTCAGTGGGAAGAATGTTCCTTACATTGGTGGTCAGTGGGAAGAATGTCCCTTACATTGGGGGTCAGTGGGAAGAATGTCCCTTACATTGGTGGTCAGTGGGAAGAATGTCCCTTACATTGGTGGTCAGTGGGAAGAATGTCCCTTACATTGGTGGTCAGTGGGAAGAATGCTCCTTACATTGGTGGTATGATGAAGAATAGGATTCTCTACCTTTACAATAATGAACTTTCCATCTTGGTCCAGTAACTTCCCTGTTGCTCTATTTGTCCCATTACTATATTTATATGTCCTAGACTCCAGTATCCTTGTATTCCCAATAACAGATCATACAACTCAAATGGGTTCCAGTGATTGGAGTTCTATGGGAGCTCTTTGGTGGACGGTATTTCCTCCATCTTTAATTTCCAGGAATAATGAAGCATCCTCAGGAGTCGGGAGGAGGACCAGTTATCTCCCCAAAGCTTGTCCATTATAATTAAGCTTTACTAAACTGAGCAGTAAAACTAATTACAGAAAAGCTCATTTACTCTGAGTGCGGGCGATTTGGTCCAAATTGGAAGCCTAAATATGAGTGCAATCCGCGGCATGTGAGTGCATAAAAACAAGAAACCTTCAAATCCTGATTCTGTATTTGCACTCTGTACAAAGCACACTCCTGAACTCTGCACTCTGTGTGAAGCACACTCCTGAACTCTGCACTCTGTACAAAGCACACTGCTGAACTATGCACTCTGTACATAGTGCACTCCTGAACTCTGCACTCTGTACAAAGCACACTACTGAACTATGCACTCTGTACATAGTGCACTCCTGAACTCTGCACTCTGTAGAAAACACACTCCTGAACTCTGCACTCTGTACATAGTGCACTCCTGGATTCTGCATTCCCTACATAACACATTCCTGAACTATGCACTCTGTACAAAGCACACTCCTGAACTCTGCACTCTGTACAAAGCACACTGCTGAACTATGCACGCTGTGCATAGTGCACTCCTGAACTCTGCACTCTGTGCAAAGCACACTCCTGAACTCTGCACTCTGTACAAAACTCCCTCCTGAACTCTGCACTGTACATAGTGCACTCCTGAACTCTGCACTCTGTGCGAAGCACATTCCTGAAATCAGCACTCTGTACAAAACTCCCTCCTGAACTCTGAACTGTACATAGTGCACTCCTGAACTCTGCACTCTGTGCGAAGCACATTCCTGAAATCTGCACTCTGTACAAAACTCCCTCCTGAACTCTGCACTGTACATAGTGCACTCCTGAACTCTGCACTCTGTGCGAAGCACATTCCTGAAATCTGCACTCTGTACAAAACTCCCTCCTGAACTCTGCACTCTGTACATAGTGCACTCCTGAACTCTGCACTCTGTGCGAAGCACATTCCTGAACTTTGCACTCTGTACAAAGTACACTCCTGAACTCTGCACTCTGTGTGAAGCACACTCCTGAACTCTGCACTCTGTACAAAGCACACTCCTGAACTCTGCACTCTGTGTGAAGCACACTCCTGAACTCTGCACTCTGTACAAAGCACACTGCTGAACTATGCACTCTGTACATAGTGCACTCCTGAACTCTGCACTCTGTACAAAGCACACTACTGAACTATGCACTCTGTACATAGTGCACTCCTGAACTCTGCACTCTGTAGAAAACACACTCCTGAACTCTGTACATAGTGCACTCCTGGATTCTGCATTCCCTACATAACACATTCCTGAACTATG
Source organism: Pelophylax lessonae (assembly GCF_965119305.1). Lineage (NCBI taxonomy): Eukaryota > Metazoa > Chordata > Amphibia > Anura > Ranidae > Pelophylax > Pelophylax lessonae. The sequence continues at coordinate 1,732,375 of NC_138772.1, read as the reverse complement.
CACTCTGTACAAAGCACACTCCTGAACTCTGCACTCTGTACAAAGCACACTGCTGAACTATGCACTCTGTACATAGTGCCCTCCTGAACTCTGCACTCTGTGTAAAGCACACTCCTGAATTCTGCACTCTGTACAAAACAGACTCCTGAACTCTGCACTCTGTACATAACACACTCCTGAACTCTGCACTCTGTACATAACACACTCCTGAACTCTGCACTCTGTAGAAAACACACTCCTGAACTATGCACTCTATACATAGTGCACTCCTGGATTTTGCATTCCCTACATAACACATTCCTGAACTCTGCACTCTGTACATAGCATGGGCCTATCTGTGGCTATGTAGTGACCCAGATGGGTGCCATTGTCTAAGGTATAGAAGACGAAACCATCCATGATTAATTAGAATCTCCCAGCTCACTGTATATCCTAGTAAGGGCAGCCCAGTGGGTCAGAGTTATCCTCAGCTGCAAGCTGTACAGAGCTATAATTCCAATTAATCGTGGATGGTTTTATCTGGTATACCTTACGCAATGGCACCCATCTGGGTCACTAGATAGCCACAGATAGGCCCGTCTTCTACTTCCCGGGATAATTTTTGGCCCTTGTTGTGGGGACCCTCGTGAGACCTCAGTTTGGTTCTGTCAGTCCGGCAGTTCCTGCACAGGAGTGGTTGTAGCAGCATTTCCATCCATCTCCCCTTTTCCTTCCACTTTTCCACCAATTCAGTGATTTTATTTCACATGACTTCTGCTGTATCAGGAACTTCTATAAAGTGTATATGAAACTATACAGCTCCATAATACAAACCCCTGAGGAAAGGTGTTTTCACCTGAAACGCGTCGAGTTTGGAGACTGCATTTCCCCTGAAGTCCCATATCTGGATGCGCACCCTTCACAAGCAGTGAATGTTTTTATTGTTCTTGCACATTTGTATAAGTCTGATTGTTCTAGATTCATTCCATGGAATATACATGTTTACACTTTCATATGATAGACAATGTGGGCTATGTGGGACTTTAGATGAGACACCGGCAGGTATGCCCAGCGTCTCCATCCCTGTATCGGAAAAACCAAATCGAAAAGGATTAAAAGAGGTGCATGGAAGCCAGCCAGCCCACACTTTCATATGATATCAATAAATACAATTTTACCATATAGTTGATGTCTGGTTGCGTCCCGGCTACTTCAGTCCGGACGAGGCCCCAGGATCGCTCCCGTGAACGGCCGTACAGGTACGGCGATTCGCGGGATCCTGCCGACCTGCCGCCGTATAACTGGTCGCCAAGTGGTTAAGTAGGCTTCCACTAATAAGTTGTATATCTGGTGCACCACATGATGTAGACTTTTGAGGGAGCAAGTAGTTTGAGCCTGACCGGTTTCTCCTGGCTTCCCGGCTACTTCAGTCCCGGCGCGGCACCAGGATCGCTCCAGTGAACCGCCGTCCAGGTACGGCGATTCGCGGGATCCTGCCGACCTGCCGCCATATAACTGGTCACCAAGTGGTTAAGTAGGCTTCCACTAATAAGTTGTATATCTGGTGCACCACATGATGTAGACCTTTGAGGGAGCAAGTAGTTTGAGCCTGACCGGTTTCGCCTGGCGTCCCGGGCTACTTCAGTCTCGGCGAGACCCCAGGATTGCTCCCGTGAACCGCCGTACAGGTACAGCGATTCGTGGGATCCTGCTGACCTGCCACCGTATAACTGGTCGCCAAGTGGTTAAGTAGGCTTCCACTAATAAGTTGTATATCTGGTGCACCACATGATGTAGCCCAGGGATCCTCAAACTACGGCCCTCCAGCTGTTGCAGAACTAAACATCCCATGAGGCATTGTAAAACTCAGACATTCACAGACATGACTAGGCATGATGGGAGTTGTAGTTCCTGAACAACTGGAGGGCCATAGTTTGAAGACCCCTGATGTAAACCCTTGAGGGAGCAAGTAGTTTGAGCCTGACTGGTTTCGCCTGATGTCCCAGCTGCTTCAATCCTGGCGCGCCTCCAGGATCGCTCCCGCAAACCGCCGTACAGGTACGGCGATTTGCAGGATCCTGCCGACCTGCCGCCGTATAACTGGTCGCCAAGTGGTTAAGTAGGCTTCCACTAATAAGTTGTATATCTGGTGCACCACATGATATAGACCTTTGAGGGAGCAAGTAGTTTGAGCCTGACCGGTTTCGCCTGGCGTCCCGGCTACTTCAGTCCCGGCGCAGCCCCAGGATCGCTCCCGTGAACCGCCGTACAGGTACGGCGATTCGCAGGATCCTGCCGACCTGCCGCCGTATAACTGGTCACCAAGTGGTTAAGTAGGCTTCCACTAATAAGTTGTATATCTGGTGCACCACATGATGTAGACTTTTGAGGGAGCAAGTAGTTTGAGCCTGACCGGTTTCTCCTGGCTTCCTGGCTACTTCAGTCCCGGCGCGGCACCAGAATCGCTCCAGTGAACCGCCGTCCAGGTACGGCGTTTCGCGGGATCCTGCCGACCTGCCTCCATATAACTGGTCACCAAGTGGTTAAGTAGGCTTCCACTAATAAGTTGTATATCTGGTGCACCACACGATGTAGACGTTTGAGGGAGCAAGTAGTTTGAGCCTGACTGGTTTCGCCTGGCGTCCCGGCTACTTCAGTCCCGGCGAGGCCCCAGGATCGCTCCCGTGAACCGCCGTACAGGTACGGCAATTCGTGGGATCCTGCCGACCTGCCACCATATAACTGGTCGCCAAGTGGTTAAGTAGGCTTCCACTAATAAGTTGTATATCTGGTGCACCACATGATGTAGACCTTTGAGGGAGCAAGTAGTTTGAGCCTGACCGGTTTCGCCTGGCGTCCCGGGCTACTTCAGTCTCGGCGAGACCCCAGGATTGCTCCCGTGAACCGCCGTACAGGTACAGCGATTCGTGGGATCCTGCTGACCTGCCACCGTATAACTGGTCGCCAAGTGGTTAAGTAGGCTTCCACTAATAAGTTGTATATCTGGTGCACCACATGATGTAGCCCAGGGATCCTCAAACTACGGCCCTCCAGCTGTTGCAGAACTAAACATCCCATGAGGCATTGTAAAACTCAGACATTCACAGACATGACTAGGCATGATGGGAGTTGTAGTTCCTGAACAACTGGAGGGCCATAGTTTGAAGACCCCTGATGTAAACCCTTGAGGGAGCAAGTAGTTTGAGCCTGACTGGTTTCGCCTGATGTCCCAGCTGCTTCAATCCTGGCGCGCCTCCAGGATCGCTCCCGCAAACCGCCGTACAGGTACGGCGATTTGCAGGATCCTGCCGACCTGCCGCCGTATAACTGGTCGCCAAGTGGTTAAGTAGGCTTCCACTAATAAGTTGTATATCTGGTGCACCACATGATATAGACCTTTGAGGGAGCAAGTAGTTTGAGCCTGACCGGTTTCGCCTGGCGTCCCGGCTACTTCAGTCCCGGCGCAGCCCCAGGATCGCTCCCGTGAACCGCCGTACAGGTACGGCGATTCGCAGGATCCTGCCGACCTGCCGCCGTATAACTGGTCGCCAAGTGGTTAAGTAGGCTTCCACTAATAAGTTGTATATCTGGTGCAACACATGATGTAAACCAGCGATCCTCAAACTACAGACCTCCAGCTGTTGCAGAACTACACATCCCATGAGGCATTGTAAAACTCTGACATTCACACACATGACTAGGCATGATTGGAAGTTGTAGTTCCTGAACAACTGGAGGGCCATAGTTTGAAGACCCCTGATGTAAACCTTTGAGGGAGCAAGTAGTTTGAGCCTGACCGGTTTCGCCCGACGTCCCGGCTGCTTCAGTCCTGGTGCGCCTCCAGGATCGATCCCGCGAACCGCCGTACAGGTAAGGCGATTCGTGGGAACCTGCCGCCATATACCTGCAGTGGCTGGTTGCCAAGTGGTTAAGTAGGCTTCCACTAATAAGTTGTATATCTGGTGCACTACACAATGTAGACCTTTGAGGGAGCAAGTAGTTTGAGCCTGACCGGTTTCTCCTGGCTTCCCGGCTACTTCAGTCCCGGCGCTGCACCAGGATCGCTCCCGTGAACCGCCGTACAGGTACGGCGATTCGCGGGATCCTGCCGACCTGCCGCCGTATAACTGGTCGCCAAGTGGTTAAGTAGGCTTCCACTAATAAGTTGCATATCTGGTGCACCACACGATGTAGACCTTTGAGGGAGCTAGTAGTTTGAGCCTGACCGGTTTCGCCTGGCGTCCTGGCTACTTCAGTCCGGGCGAGGCCCCAGAATCGCTCCCGTGAACCAACGTACAGGTACGGCGATTCGTGGGAACCTGCCGACCTGCTGCCATACATCGACGGCGACTGGTTGGCAAGTGGTTAAGCTTCGAGAAAAAAACAAAAAAACCTGGAAGCTGATTGGTTTCTGTGCAGAGCTGCACTAGATTTTACACTTTCCAGTTTTAGTAAATCAACCCCAAAGAGTACCTTCTAGAAGCCTCATTTCAGGTCAATTAGAGGCTTCACACCAACACTGACAGGGAAATTTGACTTTCCGCTTGGGAGCTATTTTCAGATGGAATATATTACAAACTAAAAAGTCTGATGAGGTTGGAGCCGTCGCCTGCTTTGTCCAATCATTTTATTTGTACGGAAAGCCTCCAGAAACGGCTTATTATGGATGAAATTCCTGAATCCACGCATGTCACGACCTTTCATTTACATTTCTCTGCACGCTAATGGCTGCACAGTCATCGGATATTTTTAGGGGAGCGAGCGAAGAGTGAACCTTTTTTTTTTTCGTTTGGCTATGGCTGTTCTTCCTCATAATGGCCAACCTAAACTGGAGGTACAAGTGGAAGAAATTCTGACTGTTAATTAAAGGATGGATAATACATAAAGCCATAAGAAATAATGCTAAAGAGGATCCAACTTCCCTTTAAAAGTACAATTGGGAAGCCGTCAAGTTCTGCCAGTGCAGTAGCCTCGGGGGCCTTCCGTATGAAGAAGAATTTTACAGTTTTTCTATTTAGGGTTCAGACCACCCAAAAGTCATATGTCAGGCTGGGGTAGGCGGTGGAGAGTTAAAGAAAGTAAAACCAAAACTTTTTTTTTTGTTTCAGATTGAGTTCAGGTAGGCCCAGATCTCTCAGGTTTTCAACATTTAGCTGAATATTATTTACAGAAACCATATTGCCAAAAGTATTGGGACGCCTGCCTTTTCACGCACATGACCTTTAATGGCATCCCAGTCTTAGTCCGTAGGGTTCAATATTGAGTTGGCCCACCCTTTGCAGCTATAACAGCTTCAACTCTTCTGGGAAGGCTGTCCACAAGGTTTAGGAGTGTGTCTATGGGAATCCAAAAAACATGTTGTAACGGATCAACTGGCACCCAACTGGGTATCTCCGTTGACGGATGCTCCTAGTGCTTCCCGAGGGCTCCAAGCACTCCACCAGAAACCATAACCACCGCAGACCCCACGAAACCGCAGCAGTTTGGTTGGGGTCTCTTACCCACCCTGGACCTACGGCAAGGTTCCAGGTTCCAGTGGGTGAACCTCTCTTTCCCCAGAGAGTGAAGCAGGAACAGGAACAAGCTCTTACAAGAGCTTAGTGATTATACAAGGGAGTATGAAGAGCATAGCAGCCCTTGTAGCAGATTCCCCCAATAAGAGACAGGACTCTAGATTGAGGGTGAAGTAGAACTCAACGTTTAATGGTACAGCTGCTCTTTTATACAGTTTCCCCCCACAAGGTTACCGCCCAGGTGGACCTTGTGGGGAACAGGACATGAAATTCACAATCCAATAAAAACAGAGTTTTACACTCATTCACTCCCATACAGCGTACACAATCCCTCCCCTCTGCCTGATTACATTATCATATGCAGATGAAATTGTATACAGAAACAGAATTAACCTGAACTAATTATCTAGCCATCTGGACAGAACAATGTGAGGTCATTAACATTTAACAATGGGACAGGCAGACTTAACACAATCCACATCCCACCTCAAAACAGACAATAGGACAAGACTGCCAAAGACAGTCTGTCCGTCTCCTACGTTGAAGTACATGGAATACACATCTATGTATTGCTATGATTATTTAGGAGTCAGACTTCATGGCAACAGGCTATAGGTCTCACAGTGTGAAGAGGGATTAAATCTTCATATTTCTTGAGAGATATTGTTGATAAATATTACTCTCCCAATCGAAGGAATCCAAACCATTTTCTCAGTGTCCATTAAATATCTGTCTTTCACTCTCAGTGACGGTGAGTACCGTCACACGTGTGCAAAGTGAGCGCTCAAAATGAACAGCATCTGGCACCAAAAGGTGAAAATAAAGCCTGCAAAAACTCTGTAAGGAAAAGGGTGTAGCGCTATTAGTATAAACATACAATGATATAATGTGAATGAAAAACAAAATATACGTGTGACAATCCATAAATCAACAGTTCACATAAAAGTTGTAGATAGGGTGGTTCTTAATCCAAAAAGTGGAGATAAGTTCATCCGTGATATGTATGAAGAGTATGGACACTCGCCAGAAAAACACCTCGAGTGAAAAGGCAATATCCACAACGTAGAATAGGTATTTGTATGAGTCTTGCGCTGTCTAGAGGGTAAAATATATGTATAAATAAATATCTCTATAATACCCCTTGTTGCTGCAGATACCGCTTCTGTAGACCATACAGTATCAGATATAAATAGATGGGGGAGGGGTATTGCGCTACAGGGGGATGATAATAAGTTAACCAAAAATTAACATAAAATAATTATATCTCATATATCATATATCCGGTGATCAATAAATCAATATATCAATAAATAAGAACATAAAAGTGTGCAGTATTAATAAAGGAGTGAAAAAATTGCCCTAGCGCCACACTTGCAATGAAACCACTCACCCTGCGCTCAACTCAAGACAAACTTAAAGGGATAGTACTACACAAATAAACCTAAACGGTCTCAGCAGCTGTTATAATAAAAATAGATTTCCAAATCAAGGTGTAATAGATAGTCCAAATGATGAGAAACGATCCACCACACTAACAGCGCTAATGAATGGATAAACCTATAGCAAGGTGTAATATTAAGGTATAATGGAAATGATAACAGGCAAATAATGCGTTTTTTTTCAAACAAGCCAGTTGTCATGGATAACAGTCCAAATAAAGGGAAGGGTGTGAAGAATTCTTATATACCAACACTTCAACCAATCACCGGTGCTCCCCCTTCTCTCCTGGAACTCACCAGATGAATGGTCAAAAAAGCTCCCTCAAATTGTGATGAAATCACCATATGGACGTCTCCAGCCACCGATCACTCGGAACTCCATATACACCTTATATGCCTTCTTATGTCACTCCACTCGTGATGACATGTAAATAAAGAGCGTTTCGGAAGAAGTCTTAGTGACGAAACGTCAGAGCGTGTGTGCGCGGTCGCCTGACACCCGTTGTACGCTTGGCCACGCTACGGTTCTAAGGAGTCCAGTAGACCGGGTGATGGACCACCAAGCGTCCATGTATGATTGAATGCCTACATTCTGATGTTTTGCTGTAAGTAGACATCTGGAGGGAGTGGGGTTTTATGAGTGTGTTTCTTTTATCAATAAATTTGCGGAATTACACTATGTGGCCCCCACTCTTTATTTACATGTCATCACGAGTGGAGTGACATAAGAAGGCATATAAGGTGTATATGGAGTTCCGAGTGATCGGTGGCTGGAGACGTCCATATGGTGATTTCATCACAATTTGAGGGAGCTTTTTTGACCATTCATCTGGTGAGTTCCAGGAGAGAAGGGGGAGCACCGGTGATTGGTTGAAGTGTTGGTGTATAAGAATTCTTCACACCCTTCCCTTTATTTGGACTGTTATCCATGACAACTGGCTTGTTTGAAAAAAAATGCATTATTTGTCTGTTATCATTTCCATTATACCTTAATATTACACCTTGCTATAGGTTTATCCATTCATTAGCGCTGTTAGTGTGGGGGATCGTTTCTCATCATTTGGACTATCTATTACACCTTGATTTATAAAAGGGTGCAGTGTTGCAGTATTAAATAAACCTTTTAAAACAAGATCCTTGTGCATAAATCTAAACAATTACACATGTGATAAGTAATAAATAAATAATCATCAATATTGGTGTTGAATATATTAAAAAAGTGATCTGTGCTCCAAAATAAATAGATGAGTGATAGTCTCTCAATTTCCAGTGCTATCTTAAAAGTGCTTAATTGTCCAAAAAAACTTCATCAAATGGGGTAAAATTCTTCCAAGTGTTGGACCTCCACCAAACACTGTGTAAACAAACAAGGTATATTTTGTGCTCCTAATCACCCCTCTGGGTGTGCTAGCCGCTCACCTTCAATTAAATAGTATTGCGCCTTTAATAGTATAATCTTTGGAACCCCCTCTCCTTCCTCTTTTCTCTATATCCTCTCAGAGTGGTCCTTGGCTTCAATCTCTTGGTCGGGGTATCCCTCCTCACAGCGGGGTCCCAGATATCTCAAATAAAAGTGCTAACATAGTGCAGTATTGCCATAGGTTTCAAGGATTTATTAAAGTAAAAACACACTTACAGACAAACGTGGTTAATCCGCTTTGTATTGGTACAGGGAATCGCGGACCTACTTCCGCAAACAAACGTCACTTCCGGCTTTGTCCCTACGCGTGTCGTCACGTCCGCCCACGTGACTTCTTCAGGGGATCTCCTCTCTCGCGGCTAGCACACCCAGAGGGGTGATTAGGAGCACAAATTCACCTTGTTTGTTTACACAGTGTTTGGTGGAGGTCCAACACTTGGAAGAATTTTACCCCATTTGATGAAGTTTTTTTGGACAATTAAGCACTTTTAAGATAGCACTGGAAATTGAGAGACTATCACTCATCTATTTATTTTGGAGCACAGAGCACTTTTTTAATATATTCAACACCAATATTGATGATTATTTATTTATTACTTATCACATGTGTAATTGTTTAGATTTATGCACAAGGATCTTGTTTTAAAAGGTTTATTTAATACTGCAACACTGCACACTTTTATGTTTTTATTTATTGATACATTGATTTATTGATCACCGGATATATCATATATGAGATATAATTATTTTATGTAAATTTTTTGTTAACTTATTATCATCCCCCTGTAGCGCAATACCCCTCCCCCATCTATTAAAGTGGAGTTCCACCCTAATTTAATACTTACCTCCATCTTCTCGCTCCGGGTCACCTGAAAAAGAAATGGATAATCGCATATTTTTTTTTTTTTTACTTACCTCGTAGCGAAGAAAAAATACTTACCTTACTTCCTTCTTCCTCCTTTCTCGGCCGCGGCCCGTCGTCACTTGCTGGCTCTGCAATGATTCCTGGGAGCTGAACGTCATAGCTCCCAGGAATCATTGCGCCTGCACCGGCCCCGACGTCAGTTCCGGGTCGCGTGCGTCATCCCCTTCTAAACAGCTTCTGGGCATGCCCAGAAGCTGTAGAGGGATGACGCGCGCGACCCGGAAGTGACGTCGGGGCCGGCGCAGAGCATCGTGGGACCGATGAAGGCGGAAGAAGACGCCGAAGGGGATCTCGCTGGCTTCAAGCTGCCCACATCTGAGATGGCAGCGCTGGACAAGACGTTTTCAAGGTAAGTATTCGTCCTAACAGGTAAGTGCAACCCGGGACAGATCAGAGGCTAGCCATTGTGGAATGCACTAGCCCTGACTGTCCCGGGGGTATTTAAAAAAAAAAAAATCCAGGGTGGAACTCCGCTTTAATATCCACAATGTGTTCTCCCTCCACCATACGATTGCACTCACCAGATGACATGTACAAACAAGCCTTGCATAGAATCCAACCATGGAGCGAAAACCTGGTCTGTGAAACCAATCTCACCAACGCTGTATGCTGGATGTGCTGCATAAACAGGCTCACCAAAAAGTACATCAAAAACAAAAATAGGCATAAACGTCACACTTGCAACCAGGCCCTGGCATTCCACCACCGTGGGGAGGCCCCAAGATGACAGGAAGGGGGCCCACTGCAGAACTTGTGAAAGGGTCCCGCTGCAGGACAGTAATAAATTGGCCTTGCAATGAGAGTAAAGGGCCCCCGGATCAGTGGGAAGACTTGAAGGGAAGGGCCCCAGCCAGGGGTCCGGGGGGCTCTTCATGGTTTCTTGCACCGGGGCCCTGAATGTTCTAGTTACGCCTCTGGCACTGGTGGTGTTCCGATCCCGCAGCTCAATCAACTGTAGGAGACGCTCCTGGCGCTTGCTGGACTCTTGGGTGCCCTGAAGCCTTCTTCACAAATGCAGGAAAATTTTTTTTTATGGGATTATGTTTATTTTGCATGGCAAAGAGGGACTTCATTCATCTGATCACTCTTCTTAAGATTCTGGACTATAAACAAATTGCCAATATAAAAATGGAGGCAGCAGAGTTTGTGAATATTTGTGTCATTCTTAAATCTTTTGGCCAGGGCTGCATTTTTCTGTACTTGTAAATACAAAATTAAAAAGAACAGAAGAAGGAAAAAAAGAAAACCAATGGAGCCACCACATCTAAGGGTTGGCGAGCTTCAATAGATGACATTTTTGCTCTGTCGTATAAATATCCTTTCAAAAACCAAATTTTCAAACACTAAAAGTAGCATCAGATGTTTTATTTTGAACCGTCCCCCGAGAACTCGCCGCTCTTCCGAGAGATGATTAATTGCGCTTCTGTCTACAGAATAACAAACGCTGTCATATTACACCACATTGGCCGACATCAATCCCATAACAGGCGGGCCAGGAATTTCCAGCTAATGAGTCTACAATAGGAGGGCCAACCCTTTGAACATGATGAGGCCGCCTGCGCTCACCCCTCAAAGAACTTTATAATTAAAATTGTAATTAACTCCGGACAGCTTTCACCGCACTCGCACAAATGGAGTTCTGGGAAGTTGTCTGAGCGTACAAAGTTTGGGGGGGGAGGGGATTGGTCCCGGTGGAGCTGCAAGCAAAGCGATTCAATGCCGGAGATCAAAGCCGGATCGGGGTAATTGAAGATAGTGTCAGCTGGTTCCGCTATCGGTGGATCCGGCGTGTCATTCGGGGGGGGGGGGGGGACGCACAGAAGAGACGGCTCACATCCTATAAGAGTCCACATTCATCACGTGTCGGCGGGCGCTTTGGAAAGAGCAACAATCACACAAATCTGGAGAAGACAAGATAATATTTGCTAACGACGCGCCGGGAGAAGTGCGGAGATGTTTGATTAAAGACGGAGAAATGGAAATGAAACAAATGCCATCGTTTGATGTCCTCATCCATGTCTGTTCTGTATTAAAGAAACGGGGAATGCTACAAATTGTCTTTATTAGATCAGATCAGAAAACAGGGCTGTGGCTTCCTATGTAGCATTGCTCGGATTGATATATAAGAAGTAAGTATTTTATTGTTCTAGGACCCCAAGTAGGGGCTGACTGGCAACTTTTAGCCCAGGGGGCAAGTACAAGCCAGAGGCCCATGGTGCAGCGACTCGGGCCCCCCTCCCACTCTCTCCCTGGCCTCCTTCTGATCCCCATTCCAGGCTGAAACCCCGCTCCAGATACTCTCTACTCACCAGCCGAATCCAGTTTCCTGACATGGCCAGCAGGGGCGGTTGGGGGGAGCTGGGACAGCTCGGTCGGGGCTGGACGAAAGAGGAAAGTCTCCAGTGGGGCATGGAACCGGCCTTTGCTCAGAAACAGCTTACACCACCCATGCTGGGGGGAGGGCTGCGCTCTGTCCTTGTCTTTATCCCGCACTCAGTAGGTCAGCGGTGGGGACTTTTTACTTCTCTTCACCAGGAATCCTTTAGGCATGTCCGTGACAGAAGCGGTGCAGCCTTATCCGGAATCAGAGTGGCCTGGGGGGCATTTTACCCCCTGCCTCCTGACCCAGTCCTCCCTTGACCCCAAGTGTCAGTGTGTCATTGTTTTGGACACCAAATATTAGTTTGTCATTGTTTGGGACCCCCAAGTATCAGTGTGTCATTGTTTGGGACCCCCAAGTGTCAGTGTGTTATTGTCCTGAGACCCCCAAGTGTCAGTGTATCATCGTTCTGGGACCCCATGTGTCAGTGTGTCATTGTTCTGGGACCCCTATGTGTTCCATAGTTACATAGTTAGTCAGGTTGAAAAAAGGCACAAGTCCATCTGGCTCAACCAATAAAAAAAAAAAAAAAAACAGTAATGAAAACCCAACCATACAATCCCATATACACAATTCTATACCCACAGTTGATCCAGAGGAAGGCGAAATATCCCCAGCAAAGCATGATCCATTTTGCTACAGCAGGGGAAAAAAATCCTTCCTGATCCCCCCCCCGAGAGGCAATCACATATTCCCTGGATCAACATATTAGTACCCAGTTATGAATATTAGTACCCAGTTATATTAAGTCCACCCAGGAAAGAATCCAGGACTTTTTTAAAGCAATCTAGTCAACTGGCCAGAACCACCTCTGGAGGGAGTCTATTCCACATTTTCACAGCTCTTACTGTGAAGAAACCTTTCCATATTTGGAGACTAAATCTGTTTTCCTCTAGACGTAAAGAGTGCCCCCCTTGTCCTCTGTAAAGTGAATAACTCAACACCAAGTTCACTATATGGACCCCTTATGTATTTATACATGGAGATCATATCCCCCCTTATGTATTTATACATGGAGATCATATCCCCCCTTATGTATTTATACATGGAGATCATATCCCCCCTTACGTATTTATACATGGAGATCATATCCCCCCTTACGTATTTATACATGGAGATCATATCCCCCCTTACGTATTTATACATGGAGATCATATCCCCCCCTTATGTATTTATACATGGAGATTATATCCCCCCTTATGTATTTATACATGGTGATCATATCCCCCCTTACGTATTTATACATGGAGATCATATCCCCCCTTACATATTTATACATGGAGATCATATCCCCCCTTATGTATTTATACATGGAGATCATATCCCCCCCCTTATGTATTTATACATGGTGATCATATCCCCCCTTACGTATTTATACATGGAGATCATATCCCCCCTTACGTATTTATACATGGAGATCATATCCCCCCCTTACGTATTTATACATGGAGATCATATCCCCCCTTATGTATTTATACATGGAGATCATATCCCCCCTTATCTCCTCTTCCCAAGAGAGAATAAATTCAGTTCCTCTAATCTTTTTTCATAGCTGAGTGCCTCCATGCCTCTTATCAGTTTGGTTGCCCTTCTCTGCACTTTCTCCAGTTCCCTGATATCCTTTTTAAGAACTGCAGTCCAAAACTGAACTTCATATTTCAGATGAGATCTTACTAATGAGTTGTACAGATGATATCTCTCTCTATGGAGTCCATTCCTCTGTTAATACAAGAAAGGACTTTACTTGCTTTGGAAACCGCAGCTTGGCATTGCATGTTATTATTAAGCTTATGATCTACCAGAACACCCAGATCCTTCTCTGCTATTCTGCTATGGATTCCCCCAGATCCTTCTCCGCTATGGATTCCCCCAGATCCTTCTACGCTACGGATTCCACCAGATCCTTCTCCGCTACGGATTCCACCAGATCCTTCTCCGCTATGGATTCCCCCACATCCTTCTCCACTATGGATCCCCCCACATCCTTCTCCGCTATGGATTCCCACAGATCCTTCCCCGCTATGGATTCCCCCAGATCCTTCCCCGCTATGGATTCCCCCAGATCCTTCTCCGCTATGGATTCCCCCAGATTCTTCTCCACTATGGATTCCCCCAGATCCTTCTCCACTATGAATTCCCCCAGATCCTTCTCCACTATGGATTCCCCCAGATCCTTCTCCGCTATGGATTCCCCCAGATCCTTCTCCGCCATTGACTTCCCCAGATCCTTCTCCACTATGGATTCCCCCAGATCCTTCTCCACTATGGATTCCCCCAGATCCTTCTCCACTATGGATTCCCCCAGATCCTTCTCCACTATGGATTTCCCCAGTTCTACTCCCCCTAGTATGTATGATGCATGCATATTCTTTGCCCCCAAATGCATAACTTTACATTTATCAACATTAAACCTCATTTGCCACATAGTTACCCAATGAAACAGTGCATTGAGGTCAGCTTGTAAGCTGGAGACATCCTGTAAGGAAGTTATATCACTGCAAAGCTTGGTGTCATCTGCAAAGACTGAAATGGTACTTTTAATCCCAGACCCCCCATCATTTATAAAGATATTAAAAAGTAAGGGTCCCAACACTGAACCTTGGGGTACACCACTGATAACCTTACACCATTCAGAGTAAGAATCATTAACCACTACTCTCTGAATTCTATCTTTTAGCCAATTTTCTATCCAATTACAAACCCATCTTTCCAAGCCTGTAGACTTTACCTTACACATTATCCGTGTGTGGGGGACTGTGTCGCACGCTTTTGCAAAATCCAAGTATACCACGTCCACAGCCACCCCTCTGTCCAAGTATACTACGTCCACAGCCCCCCCCCCCCACTCTTCCGTCCAAGTATACCACGCCCACAGCCACCCCTCTGTCCAAGTATACCACGTCCACAGCCCCCCTCTGTCCAAGTATACCATGTCCACAGCCACCCCTCTGTCCAAGTATACCACATCCATAGCCACCCCTCTGTCCAAGTATACCACGCCCACAGCCACCCCTCTGTCCAAGTATACCACGTCCACAGCCCCCCTCTGTCCAAGTATACCATGTGCACAGCCACCCCTCTGTCCAAGTATACAACGTCCACAACCACCCCTCTGTCCAAGTATACCACATCCACAGCCCTCCCTCTGTCCAAGTATACCATGTCCACAGCCACCCCTCTGTCCAAGTATACAACGTCCACAACCACCCCTCTGTCCAAGTATACCACATCCACAGCCCTCCCTCTGTCCAAGTATACCATGTCCACAGCCACCCCTCTGTCCAAGTATACAACGTCCACAACCACCCCTCTGTCCAAGTATACCACATCCACAGCCACCCCTCTGTCTAAGTATACCACGCCCACAGCCACCCCTCTGTCCAAGAAAACCACGCCTACAGCCACCCCTCTGTCCAAGTATACCACGTCCACAGCCCCCCTCTGTCCAAGTATACCACGTCCACAGCCACCCCTCTGTCCAAGTATACCACGTCCACAGCCACCCCTCTGTCCAAGTATACCACGTCCACAGCCACCCCTCTGTCCAAGTATACCACGTCCACAGCCACCCCTCTGTCCAAGGTTTTACTTACCTTCTCATAAAAAGAAATCAGGTTTGTTTGACAAACCTTTTGTCTTTCATGAATCCAAGCTGTCTGTTGCTTAAAATAATTTTTTCCAGCAAGAACTCATCTATGTGGTCTTTTATTAAACTCTCCAATATCTTCCCAACTATAGAAGTTACACTAACAGGTCTATAGTTACTTGGCAAAGACTTTGATCCCTTTTTAAATATAGGCACCACATTGGCCCTACGCTAATTCAGTGGTACTATTCCAGTCCTTAACGAGTCCCTAAAAATGAGAAACAAAGGCTTAGAAATAACAGAGCTCAATTCTTTTAGGATGCGTGGGTGGAGCCATCTGGTCCAGGTACTTTATCCACCTTTATTCTGTCTAAATATTTCTGGACCATATCACTTTTGAGCCATTGTGGATTATTTGGGGCTGTGTCAATACCGTCCTCATAATGGTCATGAGCTCCCCCATGCTCCTTTTTATATACAGAGCTGAAGAAAGTATTTAATAAATTTGCCTTCTCTTTGTCCCCAGTCACCCACTCCTGATTATTTTGTAAAGGACCTATATGCTCAGACCTGACCTTTTTACTGTTAATATATTTGAATAATTTTTTGGGGGTTTGTCCTATCTTTTGCAATCTTGCGTTCATTTTAAATTTTTGCGTCCTTGATTTCCTTTTTACATATTCTGTTATATTCTTTGTAACAATTAAACAATGATAGTGTTCCTTCATTTTTATATTTTTTAAAAGCTCTTTTCTTTTTATTTATAGCTTTTTTAATTTTGGCCTGGAGCCACATAGGTTTTATTTTTAGCCTTTTAAACTTATTACCCATGGGAATATACTTTTCAGTGAGTTTGCATAAAGTCTTTGTGAAAATTTCCCATTTCTGTTCTGTGCTCATCGATGCCAATATTCCCTCCCAGTCTAAAGTCCAAGCCCCCATCCTTGGAAAATTTGCTCTCTTAACCTCCCTGGCGGCATGATTCTTTTGGATTTTAGGTGCTGAAAGCGGTACCATTATTTTGCATGTAATTCTTGTGAATGAGCAGCCCAAACCAACTGTATGAATTTATTATATATATATATATATATATATATATATATATATATATGTATACAGTTGGTTTGGGCTGCTCATTAACAAGAATTGCGTATATATATATATATATATATATATATATATATATACACAAAAAAGTACAGTAAAACTGCAGGAAATGGCACTGGGGGGCAAACTAATATGATTTTTTTTATATTTTGAATAGTATCAGTGTTGTAACAATCCTACAGGCTCACCTGAGTCAGAGGACTGCTGGCTGGAGGTAGGAGTGGAGCCCAGTGGCAAAGACCACAGGCAGTTAGTAGGTGCTGGATACCGGATGGACACCAGGTAGTACTCTGATGAGGACACGGGTTCACCTGAGGTGCGGAAACTAAGTGCTAGCTGGTTTTCACTAGAGCCCCTGATGGTGGGGATAGACTGCGCTGCAAGCTAACACCAGGACACGGTCCTCAGGATCACCCAGCCAGGCAGAGTGCAGGTTTGGTCTGAAGGCGGAGGAGCAGACAAGGGATAACCAGAGAGAAGTCAGACGAGCCAAAGGTTGGGGCGGGCAGCAGTAAGCGTGGTCAGACAATCCGGATCGGCAACAGAGGTAGCAGTTCAGTAGGTAGGGACAAAGCAGAAGAGTAGTCGGTAGTCAGTTCCTGGTCAGCGTTGGATTTGTGGTAGTAGATAAGAGCAGCAGGTGAGGAGTAGCTTGATCAAGGCTCAGGAGCTCAATAATCAGCAAGCTGGAGTAAAAGGGGCTGGACTTATATAGGGAAGTACCAGGTGTGGGGAATCAAGGGTGATGAGCAAGGCTTGGCAAGACTAAGGTTGAAATAATAGGCTTCAGGGAGGAATGTTCAGGGAGGAATGTCCAGAGAGGATGGTAGCCTAGTAAGCCTGGGATGTGGCTGGTCACAGGTTCGAATCCCGACAAGTGTGTTTGGTGTGTTTTTACATTTTAATTTGCCGCCGGTTCCACCCCCCTGCGAATGTCACGTCGCAGGAGACGGAAGCCGGGGCACGGAGAGGATCGGGAGGAAGATCCGCCACGAGACACCGCCGGGACACATCGCTGGATCCCGGTGACAAGGTAAGTAACCTCTCTTACAGGATCCAGCGATGCTTCTGGCGGTACCCCGAGTGTGGCTCGGGATTACCATTTTTGGCTCAGAAATTTAACCCCGAGCCACGCTCGGGAATACCGCTAAGAAGGTTAAAGTTAAGTGTTTTATGTATTTCCTGTATGCGTTTTTTGCTTACAGCTAACATTAAATGAAATCATATTATGGTCACTGCTACCCAGATGTTCTTTTATGTGAACATTGTTAATGAGCTCTGCATGGTTTGAGATTACCGGGTCCAGCAGAGCATCATTTCTAGTGGGGGCCTCAATAAACTGCACCATAAAATTGTCTTGTTATAGGTTTATAAATGTTTGCCCTTTAATGGTTCCAGCAGTGCCATTTTTTTTTTTAAAGCCTGTGGTGTGTGAACACACTCAGACTATCACCCGGTGCATAAAAAAGTGCATACACGCAAACGTGAAGAACACAAAAAGTGCACAGGGTGTGCGAAATTATCCTACCTCTGAAGAGGATGGACCCTGACCTTGATCCCCCGGAGCGCAAGACTCCTGACAGGGACTGAGGTACTTCCATGGTCTGCCCAGCCGAAACCAGGCAAACCCCGTTCTCCAGGGGGACTGCCGTAGCAGCCCACCCCAAGTACTAGGTGGGGCTCCCCCGAAGGGAGACCCCAAGAGAGAGGGCAAACTAAGCCAGAAGGCCATATCCGCCCCCTCCCAAGACTTTTAAGGCAGGCCCGAGGACCCACACCCTACTCATCATGTGGAAGAAAAGGTGAAAGTGAAGTGACA
Organism: Pelophylax lessonae; assembly: GCF_965119305.1. Classification (NCBI taxonomy): domain Eukaryota; kingdom Metazoa; phylum Chordata; class Amphibia; order Anura; family Ranidae; genus Pelophylax; species Pelophylax lessonae. The sequence continues at coordinate 1,714,207 of NC_138772.1, read as the reverse complement.
CTACAACAAAGAAAACACACACAAACAAAAAAGTGGGGCGGGGAAGTGGGGAAAGTTACAACAGTGCCATTACTCCAGTCTGGGTAGTCACCATCCCCCATTATTATCACTGTCCCAGCCCTTGAAGCCTTTTCTATCTGTGCCAGGAGCTGAGTCTCCACCTCCTCATTAATACTGGGACGGCTATAACAAACTCCAATGATAATCTTTGTATTACGCACACCCATGTACATTTCCACCCATACTGCTTCAGACTCATCACACTCTCCATCAACTAGGTCACCTTTCACACTCACTTTGAGATCACTTTTCACATAGAGATAGACACCACCACCCCTCCATTTTACCCCGTCTTTCCGAAAGAGAGCATAGCCAGGAATATTAATAGCCCAGTCATGTGAAGAATGAAGCCAAGATTCAGCAATACCAATTAAGTCATAGTTCTCCTCGTGCACCAGAGCTTCCAACTCACCAATTTTGCTTGGCAGACTTTTGGCATTGGTGAACAAACACTTTAGTTCATTGTCACATTTTGCACACTTATTTTGCATATTTTTCATTTTGGTACAAATAGTACCATTTCCAAAGTGTCAGTGTGTCATTGATCTGGACCCCCAAGTGTCAGTGTGTCATTGTTCTGGATCCCCAAGTGTCAGTGTGTCATTGTTCTGGATCCCCAAGTGTCAGTGTGTCATTGTTCTAGGACCCCCAAGTTTCAGTGTGTCATTGTTTTGGGACCCCCGAGTGTCAGCGTGTCATTGTTCTGGATACCCAAGTGTCAGTGTGTCATTGTTTTGGACCCCCAAGTGTCAGTGTATCATTGTTCTGGGACCCCCAAATGTCAGCGTGTCATTGTTCTGGATACCCAAGTGTCAGCGTGTCATTATTCTGGACCCCCAGGAGTCAGTGTGCCATTGTTCTGGATCCCCAAGTGTCAGGGTGTCATTGTTCTGGATCCCCAAGTGTCAGTGTGTCATTGTTCTGGACCCCCAAGTGTCAGTGTGTCTTTCTTCTGGGACCCCCAAGTGTCAGCGTGTCATTGTTCTGGATACCCAAGTGTCAGTGTGTCATTGTTCTGGGACCCCCAAGTGTCAGCGTGTCATTGTTCTGGGACCCCTAAGTCTCAGTGTGTCTTTGTTCTGGGACCCCCAAGTGTCAGTGTGTCATTGTTCTGGGACCCCCAAGTGTCATTGTGTCATTGTTCTGGGACCCCAAGTGTCAGTGTGTCTTTGTTCTGGGACCCCCAAGTGTCAGTGTGTCATTGTCCTGGACCCCCAAGTGTCAGTGTGTCATTGTCCTGGACCCCCAAGTGTCAGTGTGTCTTTGTTCTGGGACCCCCAAGTGTCAGCGTGTCATTGTTCTGGGACCCCCAAGTGTCAGTGTGTCATTGTTCTGGATACCCAAGTGTCAGTGTGTCTTTGTTCTGGGACCCCCAAGTGTCAGTGTGTCATTGTTCTGGGACCCCCAAGTGTCAGTGTGTCATTGTTCTGGACCCCCAAGAGTAAGTGTGCCATTGTTCTGGATCCCCAAGTGTCAGTGTGTCATTATTCTGGCATGCAATCTTCTATACTGTTTTTGCTTTGTGACTCCAAGTGCTGATGCCCACGATACAGTCAACGGTTTGTATAACCCCTCACCATCACACCTATAAAAGCTTGTTGTTCTATTCTAAAACCATGGCCATTGATATAGCATTGCCCACTTTTGTGACTATAACATCCTCCTCTCTTTATGGGAAGGCTTTCCACAAGATTTTTGAGGGTGTCTGTGGGAATGTGTGCTTGTTTGTGTGGTCAGGTACTGATTCTGGATGCGAAGACCTTGCTCAGAATTGGCATTCCAATCAATCTCAAATGTGTTCAGTAGGGTTCAGATTGTGGTGGTAGTTACGGAACACCATGTGTGAATAGAAAGCCTTGGAAACTTCAGCCGGATAGAGAACAATTAGTACTTTATTAGGGAATGACCAAAAACATGACCATTGTATCCCAGGGAATTGGGGTTCCCCCTTCTTCAGGACTTGATAATATGGAGTTGCCAGTAGGGTTAAGGTCAGGGCTCTGTGCAGCACACTCGACTTCCTCCACCCATCACACCCATATGAGCTTGTTTGATATCCCATTCCAAAACCATGGCCAATATTAAGGAGTTGCCTGCCTTTGTAGCTGTAACATCCTCCACTCCTCTGGGAAGCCTCAACAAGATTCTGGAGGGTGTCTGTGTGGATTTGTGTCCATTTGTGAGGTTGGGCACTTATGTTGGATGAGAAGACCTGGCTCACCATCGGAGTTCCAATTCATCCCAAAGGTGTTCAGTAGGGATCAGGTAAGGACACTCAAGTTCCTCCTCACCAAACTGGTCACACCATGTCTTTATGGAGCTGGCTTTGTACGCAGAGGGGGGAAAGCCATGGTGGAACAGAAAAGGGTCTTCTCCAAACTGTTACCACAAGGTTGGAAGAGCACAATTGTCTACAATGTCTGAATGATGCATTATTACCAAGTGTAATGCTCCTGCGTTTTATGTATGGTGTGGATTTTCAGCTGCAGAAATATTCCACTTCAGTAGTCATGTAAGAGAAACGCTGAGATACCATTCCCAACCCTCAATGACTCATCATGTGTGGAAGGTCTCAATTCAGCAAATAAATACACACACTCAATAAGATGTTTCCTAGAGTGACTTATGTATATAGTAACACAGTGATGATAGACTGAAGAGACAGGTTGGATGGAGATGGTAGATGACAGACACTTGAAGGTAAGATAGTAGCAGATGGATGCAGATAGGTTTAGCAATCATGTATGGTAGCAGATGACAGAGTAGCAGGTGGACATACAAGAGAGATCAACCCAGTGCAGGAATAGGTGGCAGTATGCTCAAGAGCTAGCAATCTAGATATGCAGATGTGGTAACAGTCCTTACTATGCAGAGCTAGATAGTGTAAGCTTTAGTATAAAGTTTATAGAGGTCTCCCCTATGGGGTACTTATCACTAATAGCAATGTAGCCGAGGGGAGGTTCAGGAAGAGCGGATGATCCAGTAGCGGGATACAGGGATCAGCGCAGCGTGGTTCCGTCAGCGAGGTATGCTTGCAAGCATGAGAGCTTCAAGCCAAGTTAGCATCAAGGTGCAAGGGTGTTTGAACGAACACATGTGAGTGAGAGCCGGCGATCTAAATAGCCATCCAGTCCGGCGCTGAGTGATGACAGCATCAGTCTTAAAGGTGTATGCGCACCTTACCAAAAGAGAATGGTGGGGCGCATACACTTATGAAAGAGTAATTAGGGTACCAAAGGTACCGGAACATTACAGTACCCCCCCTTTAAGGCCGGCTCCTGAAGGCCTCTGGAGCTGGTTTGTCTGGGTACTTTGCATGAAAATTGCGGATTAATCTAGAGGCATGTATGTCAGAGGTGTTTAGCCAGGTGTCGTCTTGGGGCCCATAGTTCTTCCATCTAACCAAGTACTGAAGTCTTCTTCTGTGGATACGAGAATCCAGAATCTCTTTTATCTCGTATTCTTCTCCACCTTCAACTTGTACAGGAGGCGGAGGTGGAATAGTAGGCCTTATTCCTTGGTCCGGAACATGGGGCTTCAGTAGCGACACATGGAAAATGTTATGTATTTTTAGGTCTATTGGCAATGTAAGCTGAACTGCAGCTTTTCCAATAAGTTTCTTGATTGGGAAAGGTCCCAAGAACAGAGGTCCAAGCTTTTTGCTAGGGATTTTCAGTCTTAAATTTTTTGTTGAGAGCCAAACGAGGTCCCCGATAGCGTACTGTGGAGAAGGTCTTCTGCGAAGATCATAGTACTTCTTTTGTTGACTATGAGCGTGTGCAATGGTAGTATTAAGTAAACCCAGAGAATCCTTTATTTGGGTAAGATAGTCTGAGGCTACTGGGTTATTTGAAGGAAGGATGGGTGGTGGAAGAATAGAGGGATGAAACCCATAGTTCAAGTAGAACGGACTCTGCTTGGTCGTACTGTGGGTTGCGTTGTTGTAGGCAAATTCTGCCAGAGGGAGAAGATCCACCCAATCATCCTGTTGGTAAGAAGTGTAACAACATAAATATTGCTCGATGCATTGGTTGACTCTTTCAGTCTGTCCGTTGGTCTGCGGATGGTAAGGAGAAGTGAGCTTCCGCTCGATCCGTAGTATGTGACATAGTTCTTGCCAGAACTTAGAAATAAATTGTGATCCACGGTCAGACAGAAGAGTTTTTGGGATACCATGTAACTTAAAGACATGTTTCATCAGGAGTTCTCCCGTTTGTTTGGACGAAGGTAGTCTGCGAATAGCAATGAAATGTGCCATTTTTGTCAGATGGTCCACTGACACCAAGATGGTATTAAATACTTTGGAAGGAGGCAATTCCACGATGAAGTCCAAGGACACAACTTCCCATGGAGTTTGGGGTATTGGTAGACTGCATAGTAGACCGGATGGTCTCGTAGTGTCAATTTTGGACCTGGCACAGACATTGCATGAAGAGACGAATTTTTGTATAGATGTTTTCATGTCAGGCCACCAGAATTGCCTGGTAATCAGATTAAGAGTCTTTGTCATACCCATATGTCCTGCCATAGGCACATCATGCGATAATTCCAAGATCTTGGTGCGTATGGTAGGTGGTATGTAAAGTTTGTCGTTGTAGTAGAGGAAGCCTTCTGCATCAGTATTTAGCTGTGGTGGGGGTGAATCCAAACTTATACCATGCAAAACCTCTTCCTTCAAGGAACGGACAACTCCAATAATGCGTTTGTGAGGTATTATAGGAACGGAAGGGATTTCAAAGTAGTTTTCTTCAGTTAGTCGTGATAGTGCATCCGCCTTTTTGTTCTTATCTGCAGGTGTGTAGGTCACTAGGAAGTTAAACCTTAGAAAGAATAGTGACCATCGTACCTGTCGGTGCGAGAGAGTTTTGTTAGTCTGAAGATATTGGAGGTTTTTATGGTCCGTGTATATAATTATTGGTAATTGGGTGCCTTCGAGTAGATGTCGCCAATTCTCCAGAGCCAATTTTATAGCAAGCAGTTCCTTTTCACCCACGGGGTAATTTATCTCTGGACTGCTCAGGGATTTAGAAAAAAAGGCGACTGGATGAAGTGGTGAAGTGTGAGTTGGTCGTTGGGAGAGTATTGCTCCTACTGCCATGTTTGACGCATCTACTTCCAGAATGTATTGGAGGGATGGGTCTGGATGGCGTAATATGGGAACAGAAGTAAACCTTGTCTTTAACAAGTGGAAAGCCTTATTTGCTTCATCTGACCATTTGAATGTTTTTTTTATGCTAGTGAGCTGTGTGAGGGGTCTCACAATGGCAGAGAAGTTTTTAATGAACTTCCTGTAGAAATTCGAAAATCCAAGGAATCGCTGTAGCGCCTTGCGTGTGGTTGGTGTAGGCCAATCCTGAATGCAGGATATCTTACTCATGTCCATCTCGATTCCTGTTTTGGATATGATGTAGCCTAGAAACAGTACTTCTTCTTTATGAAACAAGCATTTTTTCAGTTTCACATAAAGGTTGTGTGCAAGCAATCTCGATAATACAAGTCTTACATGTCTTATGTGTTCAGACAGGGATCGTGAATATATAAGTATCAGAGGCGTAACTAGAACCTTCAGGGCCCCGATGCAAGAAACCACGAAGGGCCCCCCAAACCCCTGGCCGGGGCCCTTCCCTTCAAGCCCGGGGCTTTTCCCACTAATCCTGGGGCTCTTTACTCTCGTTACATGGCCTTTTATTATGGTCCTGCAGCAGGATCCTTTCACAAGTTCTGCAGTGGGCCCCCTTCCTGCAATCTTGGGGCCTCTCCACAGTGGTGCAATGCCAGGGCCCGGTTGCAAGTGTGACCTTTGGGATCCTGGAAGTTCACCCACTGGTTTGCTACTGGGCCCCCTGGAGCATGGGGCCCGGTAGCAATCGCAACCCCTGCAACCCCTGTAGTTACGCCCCTGATAAGTATATCGTCCAGATATACCACAACACAGACATCTAGTAAGTCTCTGAAAATATCGTTTATAAATCGTTGAAAAACTGCAGGGGCGTTGCATAGCCCGAATGGCATCACAAGATATTCAAACAATCCGTATCTGGTTCTGAATGCAGTCTTCCACTCGTGTCCATCACGGATTCGAATGAGATTGTATGCTCCTTTCAGGTCCAATTTTGAAAAATAGGTAGCTCCACGCACCTGCTCAATGAGCTCAGGGATAAGCGGTAGTGGATAGCGATCTTTTATTGTGATAGCATTCAATTGCCTGTAGTCGATGATAGGCCTGAGACTTGAGTCCTTATTGCGGACAAAAAAGAGTCCTGCTGCTGTGGAAGAAGTGGAAGGTCTAATAAAACCTTTTTCCAAATTCTCATCCAAATAGTTTTTGAGATGGGAAAGTTCATCCTGTGAAAGAGGATAAACATGACCGAACGGCAATTTGCTATTTGGGAGCAGATCAATGCTACAATCATAGTCTCGATGGGGAGGTAGTGCTTGAGCATTTTTCTCAAGAAAAACCTCAGAGAGATCCTGATAACATAGTGGTGCAATCTCATCTGTCACCACAGACAGGATCTTCCCGAAAGACGGGAGGTTACATGTACCCTCGCAATAGCAAGAGAGGAAGGCCAGGGTCCGTTCCTTCCAATCCATGGTTGGTTGATGTGTGTGCAACCAGGGAAGTCCCAACACAATGGGAAAGTGGGGTGAAGGTATTAGATCGAAGGTAGTGGTCTCCATATGAGACCCGTTAGTAGTGACTAGGAGTGCTTGTGTCTGATCAGTGATCGGACCAGAGGATAACGGAACACCGTTAATAAGACTTACTGAGACAGGTTTAAGTTTAGAAATAATAGGAATTTTATTTAAAGCAGCAAAACGTATGTCAATATAATTTCCACAAGATCCTGTGTCAATCATGGCCTTAGTAGTAATCCTGTTCTGGTCCCACTGTAATGTCAAACAAACAGAAATGTAAGGGTTAGTGATTGAAGTTGTCAATCCCCCTAGGAGGACATGTGAACACTCACCCTTCTTTTTGTAGACTAGGGGACAGACGTTTATCTTGTGATCCGGGGATGCACAGTACAAGCAGAGATTTTCAGATCGTCTTTTGGCTCTTTCCATAGTTGATAGAGGTGGGCGTATGGTTCCTACCTCCATAGGAACGGGGTCAACGGCCGAAATCCGAGAGGAACTGGATAATGGCATTCCCATTCTCTCAGTCTTTCTTTCTCGTAGTCTTCTATCTATGGTGATACTGAGTTGTATCAATGCATCCAGGGTTTTTGGCAGATCCGCTCGGGCGAGCTCGTCTTTAACGGCTTCTGATAGGCCAAGCCTAAATTGGGTTTTCAGAGATGCATCATTCCATTCTGAATCAAGGGTCCATCTCTTGAATTCCGCGACAAAGTCTTCTACAGGTCTCCTACCTTGTTTCAAGGACCTTAATTGAAGATCGGCAGTACTCTGCCTATTGGGATCATCATATAGGCTAGTGAGTTCTGCTAGGAACAAGGCATAGGAGTTGAGAAGCTGGTCGTTTTTCTCAAAAAGAGAGTCTGCCCAGGCTCGAGGAGCGCCTGTTAGGTAAGGAATAATAGTACAAACCTTAATGTGATCAGTAAGGTAGGTACGAGGTTTTAGCAAAAAAAGTAACTCACATGCGTTTTTAAATTTGCGAAATTTTTTGCGATCGCCTGTAAATACCAAAGGAGGATTTATCTTGGGTTCAGGGGACTGAGCAGAGGTAAGTTGTGTCAGTCTAATTACCTGCTGCGACAGAGCCTGATTGTCTTCTTTTAATTCAGCAAGTGCGTGTATTAACTGTCATGGTCTTACCTTCTTGCTGTTCTCCTTCGTTTGACATGTGCTGGCGGCCATCTTGGTTTCTGGGTTTCTTGTAGCCTCCCACTCTGCGGCTCCTCCTTCCCACTGGGAGGAGCTGGATGCCTAGCTCATATATATAGGAGGTCTGTGGCTTCAGTTCCTTGCTTGGTCCTCCTGTGTTCACATGCTTCTAAGACTGCTGCTGCTTCTGGTTCCTGATCCCGGCTTCGTCTGACTACCCTCCTGGTTCCTGACCTCTGGCTTCGCAAGGACTCTGCCTCGGTTTCGCCATCCGTTTGGACTTTTGCTTTACAGCTTGATTTTCAATAAAGCCTTCTTATTTTCACTCATCTGTTGTTGTACGTTTGGTTCATGGTTCCGTGACATTAGGACCAAGCCATGAATTCTGACGGTACAGGGCCATCCTCGCTACCCACGCTGGTTGCCAGACTTGATCAGCAGGATCACCTGTTGGGTCGGTTCGCCGTGGCATTGCAAACCCTGCTTGAACGCACGGCTCATTTCGCTCCCGTTGCCGATGGGTTGGTTGTCGCTCCTGGGCCCGCTCCTACTGCCGCTCCTACTGCCGCTCTCCGGTTGTTGCGCCAGAGTCTACCCCGATACCTGTTGTTGCGCCTCGGGGTATGACCGGTTCTGCCCCCCTTCCACAGCGCTTTGGGGGAGAGCCAACTCAGTGCCGAGGTTTCCTTAACCAGGTGGGCATTTATTTCGAGTTGCTGCCACATGCCTTTCCTACTGAGAGATCAAAGGTGGGCTTCTTAATTTCCCTGCTCTCGGACAAGGCCTTGGCCTGGGCCAGCCCTTTATGGGAGAACAACAATCCGGTGGTTGCCGAGTTTTCCGGTTTTGTTGCTTCTCTTCGGAGGGTATTCGATGTGCCGGCTCGTGCTGCCTCTGCTGCGAAGCTCCTTATGTCCATCAGACAGGGTTCATGATCCGTAGCTGAATACGCCATTGAGTTTCGTACCCTGGCAGCGGAGGTGGGCTGGAATAATGAGGCTCTGGTCGCTGCTTTCTCTCATGGTCTCTCGGATGCCTTGAAGGATGAGGTTGAAGCTAAGGACCTACCAGTGGAGCTCGAGTCTCTTATTTCTTTCCTGATTTTGATTGACACCAGACTCAGGGAGAGACCTTCCTTTAAGGAGAGTCTGCGGAGGCCTCCTAACAGATTGGCGCCTACCTTTGCTGTCCCACCCGTGCCTCCCTCTCCTCCCACGCCTCCTGGGGATGACTTGGCTGGGGATGAACCCATGCAGCTGGGCTTTGCTCGCCTGTCCGAGGGGGAGAGGGTACTCCGGAGACACGAGGGCCGATGCATGTACTGTGGTCTCGGTGGGCATTTTCGGTTGGCATGTCCGAACCGTCCGGGAAACGCTCGCACCTGAGATCCTGTCGGGGGCAGATCTTGGGTGGAGTCTCCTCGTCCCCGGTTTCCCGTGTTGACAAACCACTGATCACTGTTGTCCTCTCCTGGGTCGGGGGCTCAGTGACGACCCAGGCGTTGGTGGACTCTGGTGCTGGTGGTTTGTTCATTGATAGTGTGTTCGCTGCCGCCAATTCCATTCCTCTGCAGGTCCGAGGTTCTCCACTGGCTCTTGAGGCGATAGACGGCAGACCCCTTTTGCCGCCACACGTGACTCATGAGACCCTTCCAGTGGGGATAGCCATTGGTGCCATTCACAGAGAGTCGGTCTGCTTCCAGGTTATTTCGTCTCCACACTACTCGGTGGTCTTGGGGTACCCCTGGCTCCAGAAGCATAATCCGACTTTCGATTGGAGATCGGCCGAGATCCTCTCGTGGTCACCACAGTGTGGGGCTAGTTGCATCCATGGGCCTGTCAAGTTGCTGTGTACTTCCTCGGACTCTCTGTTGCCTCCTGAATACGAGGAGTACCGGGATGTATTCGATAAGGTGCGCGCGGTTGCCCTACCTCCGCACCGCCCATACGATTGTGCCATCAAGTTACAACCTGGTGCCGTTCCTCCTCGTGGCAAGGTCTATCCACTGTCGGTAGCGGAGAATGAGGCCATGGAGGAGTACGTGAAGGAGGCGCATTCACGCGGACACATTCGCAAATCCTCGTCCCCGGCAGGGGCTGGATTTTTCTTTGTGAAAAAGAAGGGCGGTGAGTTGAGGCCTTGCATCGATTACAGGGGTCTCAATCGCATCACGATCAAGAACGCTTACCCGATACCCTTGATTTCCGAGCTGTTCGATCGCCTTAAAGGGGCCACGGTCTTTACCAAACTCGACCTGAGGGCGGCATATAACCTCGTAAGGATCAAGGCGGGCGATGAGTGGAAGACCGCGTTTAACACCAGGACCGGTCATTATGAATCCTTGGTTATGCCCTTTGGGTTGTGCAATGCGCCCGCAGTCTTTCAGGAATTCATCAACGATGTTTTCCGTGACCTGTTGCAGCAGTGTGTGGTGGTCTATTTGGATGACATCTTGGTATATTCTGAATCCATGGAGACCCACATTCTGGATGTCAGATGAGTGTTGCAACGGTTACGAGAGAACAAGCTGTTCGGTAAGCTTGAGAAATGCGAATTTCACCGATCCCAGGTAACCTTCTTAGGTTACATCATTTCCGCTGAGGGGTTCTCCATGGATCCTGAGAAGGTTTCGGCTGTCTTACAGTGGCCCCAGCCCAGTGGTCTTCGCTCCCTGCAGCGCTTTTTGGGCTTCACCAATTATTATCGGAAGTTCATCAGGGACTTTTCCATGCTAGCCAAGCCTCTCACGGATCTGACCAGGAAGGGCAGTAATTCCCAGGTCTGGCCGCTCGAGGCCATCCGAGCTTTTGAGGCTCTAAAGTCCGCCTTTGTGTCGGCTCCGATTCTGTCGCATCCCAACCCTGGGTTGCCCTTTGTCCTCGAGGTGGACGCGTCTGAGACGGGAGTAGGCGCCCTTCTGTCTCAGCGTAGAACACCAGAGGGTCCTCTGCTTCCTTGTGGGTTTTACTCCCGGAAACTGTCTTCCGCGGAGTGCAACTATCAGATTGGTGACAGGGAGTTATTGGCCATCGTGCAGGCCCTTAAAGAATGGAGGCACTTGCTCGAGGGTTCGGTGGTTCCGGTCCTCATCCTGACGGACCACAAGAATCTGACCTACCTTTCTGAGGCCAAGAGATTGACACCACGTCAGGCCAGATGGGCTCTGTTCTTGTCACGTTTTAATTACGTGGTCTCCTACCTACCCGGTTCCAAGAACATCAGGGCGGATGCCTTATCACGGCAGTACTCCGACCTGTCCAGGGAGGAGTCGATTCCGACTTCGGTCATACCTCCGAATCAGATCCTGGCCGCCATTCGCACCAGCTTGACCTCTCCCCTGGGTGAGCAGATTTTGGCGGCTCAATCTGGTGCTCCCTCTGGGAGACCCAACGGCAGATGTTTTGTGCCTGAGGAGTTGCGCACTCGGTTGTTGCGAACCTACCATAACTCCAAGACCGCGGGGCATCCTGGAAAGAATCAGCTGTCCTGGGCTGTTTCACGTCTGTTCTGGTGCCTTCCCTACGTTCCGACATCGCCGCATATGTAGCGGCATGCTCCGTTTGTGCCCAGAGTAAGTCCCCTCGGCACCTTCCGTTGGGCCTTCTGCAACCCATAGCCACCGGGGAGCGCCCATGGTCACACCTGGGGATGGATTTCATTGTGGACCTCCCTGCATCCCGAGGCCATACGGTCATTCTCATGATTGTGGATCGGTTTTCCAAAATGTGCCACTGTGTTCCTCTCAAGAAGTTACCCTCTGCACAGGAGTTGGCCACGATTTTTGCCAGGAAGGTTTTCCGGTTGCACGGTTTGCCCAAGGAGATTGTGTCGGATCGGGGGAGTCAGTTTGTGTCCAGGTTCTGGCGCGCCTTTTGCTCCCAGTTGGGGATTCATCTCTCCTTCTCCTCGGGCCTACCACCCTCAGTCCAATGGGGCCGCAGAACGATCCAATCAGGCCTTGGAGCAATTCCTTCGTTGCTATGTCTCCGATCACCAAGACAATTGGGTTGACCTCCTGCCTTGGGCTGAGTTTGCCAGGAACACGGCGGTGAACTCTTCCTCTGGGACGTCTCCCTTCATGGCCAATTATGGGTTCCAACCTGCCGTGTTACCGGAGGTATTCTCTCCCCAGGATATTCCGGCTGTGGAGGATCACCTTTCCGTCCTACGTGCTTCTTGGGTACAGATCCAGAAGTCCCTTGAGGTCTCTGCGCAGCGCCAGAGACTCCAGGCTGATCGCAGACGAGCGCCTGCTCCTTCCTACCAGGCCGGAGACCGTGTATGGTTGTCCACCCGCAACCTCAACCTTCGAGTGCCCACTCCCAAGCTAGCGCCTCACTTTGTTGGTCCCTTCCGAGTGCTTCGCAGGGTAAACCCGGTAGCCTATGCCCTTGCGCTTCCTCCTGGCATGCGGATCTCCAACGTGTTTCATGTCTCCCTGTTGAAGCCACTGGTGTGTAATCGTTTCACTTCCTCGGTTCCTCGGCCTCGTCCGGTCCAAGTGGGCAATCGTGAGGAGTATGAGGTGAGCAATATCCTGGACTCACGCCTGGTCCGCGGTCGGGTGCAGTTTTTGGTTCATTGGCGTGGTTATGGTCCAGAGGAGCGTTCCTGGGTTCCCTCCGCAGATGTCCATGCTCCTGCCTTGCTCCGTGCCTTCCACGCACGCTTCCCTCAGAAACCGTTCTTTACTCCGCGGAGGAGGGGCCCTTGAGGGGGAGGTACTGTCATGGTCTTACCTTCTTGCTGTTCTCCTTCGTTTGACATGTGCTGGCGGCCATCTTGGTTTCTGGGTTTCTTGTAGCCTCCCACTCTGCGGCTCCTCCTTCCCACTGGGAGGAGCTGGATGCCTAGCTCATATATATAGGAGGTCTGTGGCTTCAGTTCCTTGCTTGGTCCTCCTGTGTTCACATGCTTCTAAGACTGCTGCTGCTTCTGGTTCCTGATTCTGGCTTCGTCTGACTACCCTGCTGGTTCCTGATCCTGGCTTCGTCTGTCTACCCTGCTGGTTCCTGATCCCAGCTTCGTCTGACTACCCTCCTGGTTCCTGACCTCTGGCTTCGCAAGGACTCTGCCTCGGTTTCGCCATCCGTTTGGACTTTTGCTTTACAGCTTGATTTTCAATAAAGCCTTCTTATTTTCACTCATCTGTTGTTGTACGTTTGGTTCATGGTTCCGTGACAATAACGCAGTTACTTGCTGTTTTAATTGTGTCATCTGAGTGGTTATTTCTGCTGAATCCATTTGTGGGTTCGTTCAATCTGTAACGCTCCTGCGTTTTATGTATGGTGTGGATTTTCAGCTGCAGAAATATTCCACTTCAGTAGTCATGTATTCGATAAGGTGCGCGCGGTTGCCCTACCTCCGCACCGCCCATACGATTGTGCCATCGAGTTACAACCTGGTGCCGTTCCTCCTCGTGGCAAGGTCTATCCACTGTCGGTAGCGGAGAATGAGGCCATGGAGGAGTACGTGAAGGAGGCGCTTTCACGCGGACACATTCGCAAATCCTCGTCCCCGGCAGGGGCTGGATTTTTCTTTGTGAAAAAGAAGGGCGGTGAGTTGAGGCCTTGCATCGATTACAGGGGTCTCAATCGCATCACGATCAAGAACGCTTACCCGATACCCTTGATTTCCGAGCTGTTCGATCGCCTTAAAGGGGCCACGGTCTTTACCAAACTCGACCTGAGGGCGGCATATAACCTCGTAAGGATCAAGGCGGGCGATGAGTGGAAGACCGCGTTTAACACCAGGACCGGTCATTATGAATCCTTGGTTATGCCCTTTGGGTTGTGCAATGCGCCCGCAGTCTTTCAGGAATTCATCAACGATGTTTTCCGTGACCTGTTGCAGCAGTGTGTGGTGGTCTATTTGGATGACATCTTGGTATATTCTGAATCCATGGAGACCCACATTCTGGATGTCAGATGAGTGTTGCAACGGTTACGAGAGAACAAGCTGTTCGGTAAGCTTGAGAAATGCGAATTTCACCGATCCCAGGTAACCTTCTTAGGTTACATCATTTCCGCTGAGGGGTTCTCCATGGATCCTGAGAAGGTTTCGGCTGTCTTACAGTGGCCCCAGCCCAGTGGTCTTCGCTCCCTGCAGCGCTTTTTGGGCTTCGCCAATTATTATCGGAAGTTCATCAGGGACTTTTCCATGCTAGCCAAGCCTCTCACGGATCTGACCAGGAAGGGCAGTAATTCCCAGGTCTGGCCGCTCGAGGCCATCCGAGCTTTTGAGGCTCTAAAGTCCGCCTTTGTGTCGGCTCCGATTCTGTCGCATCCCAACCCTGGGTTGCCCTTTGTCCTCGAGGTGGACGCGTCTGAGACGGGAGTAGGCGCCCTTCTGTCTCAGCGTAGAACACCAGAGGGTCCTCTGCTTCCTTGTGGGTTTTACTCCCGGAAACTGTCTTCCGCGGAGTGCAACTATCAGATTGGTGACAGGGAGTTATTGGCCATCGTGCAGGCCCTTAAAGAATGGAGGCACTTGCTCGAGGGTTCGGTGGTTCCGGTCCTCATCCTGACGGACCACAAGAATCTGACCTACCTTTCTGAGGCCAAGAGATTGACACCACGTCAGGCCAGATGGGCTCTGTTCTTGTCACGTTTTAATTACGTGGTCTCCTACCTACCCGGTTCCAAGAACATCAGGGCGGATGCCTTATCACGGCAGTACTCCGACCTGTCCAGGGAGGAGTCGATTCCGACTTCGGTCATACCTCCGAATCAGATCCTGGCCGCCATTCGCACCAGCTTGACCTCTCCCCTGGGTGAGCAGATTTTGGCGGCTCAATCTGGTGCTCCCTCTAGGAGACCCAACGGCAGATGTTTTGTGCCTGAGGAGTTGCGCACTCGGTTGTTGCGAACCTACCATAACTCCAAGACCGCGGGGCATCCTGGAAAGAATCAGCTGTCCTGGGCTGTTTCACGTCTGTACTGGTGCCTTCCCTACGTTCCGACATCGCCGCATATGTAGCGGCATGCTCCGTTTGTGCCCAGAGTAAGTCCCCTCTGCACCTTCCGTTGGGCCTTCTGCAACCCATAGCCACCGGGGAGCGCCCATGGTCACACCTGGGGATGGATTTCATTGTGGACCTCCCTGCATCCCGAGGCCATACGGTCATTCTCATGATTGTGGATCGGTTTTCCAAAATGTGCCACTGTGTTCCTCTCAAGAAGTTACCCTCTGCACAGGAGTTGGCCACGATTTTTGCCAGGGAGGTTTTCCGGTTGCACGGTTTGCCCAAGGAGATTGTGTCGGATCGGGGGAGTCAGTTTGTGTCCAGGTTCTGGCGCGCCTTTTGCTCCCAGTTGGGGATTCATCTCTCCTTCTCCTCGGGCCTACCACCCTCAGTCCAATGGGGCCGCAGAACGATCCAATCAGGCCTTGGAGCAATTCCTTCGTTGCTATGTCTCCGATCACCAAGACAATTGGGTTGACCTCCTGCCTTGGGCTGAGTTTGCCAGGAACACGGCGGTGAACTCTTCCTCTGGGACGTCTCCCTTCATGGCCAATTATGGGTTCCAACCTGCCGTGTTACCGGAGGTATTCTCTCCCCAGGATATTCCGGCTGTGGAGGATCACCTTTCCGTCCTACGTGCTTCTTGGGTACAGATCCAGAAGTCCCTTGAGGTCTCTGCGCAGCGCCAGAGACTCCAGGCTGATCGCAGACGAGCGCCTGCTCCTTCCTACCAGGCCGGAGACCGTGTATGGTTGTCCACCCGCAACCTCAACCTTCGAGTGCCCACTCCCAAGCTAGCGCCTCACTTTGTTGGTCCCTTCCGAGTGCTTCGCAGGGTAAACCCGGTAGCCTATGCCCTTGCGCTTCCTCCTGGCATGCGGATCTCCAACGTGTTTCATGTCTCCCTGTTGAAGCCACTGGTGTGTAATCGTTTCACTTCCTCGGTTCCTCGGCCTCGTCCGGTCCAAGTGGGCAATCGTGAGGAGTATGAGGTGAGCAATATCCTGGACTCACGCCTGGTCCGCGGTCGGGTGCAGTTTTTGGTTCATTGGCGTGGTTATGGTCCAGAGGAGCGTTCCTGGGTTCCCTCCGCAGATGTCCATGCTCCTGCCTTGCTCCGTGCCTTCCACGCACGCTTCCCTCAGAAACCGTTCTTTACTCCGCGGAGGAGGGGCCCTTGAGGGGGAGGTACTGTCATGGTCTTACCTTCTTGCTGTTCTCCTTCGTTTGACATGTGCTGGCGGCCATCTTGGTTTCTGGGTTTCTTGTAGCCTCCCACTCTGCGGCTCCTCCTTCCCACTGGGAGGAGCTGGATGCCTAGCTCATATATATAGGAGGTCTGTGGCTTCAGTTCCTTGCTTGGTCCTCCTGTGTTCACATGCTTCTAAGACTGCTGCTGCTTCTGGTTCCTGATTCTGGCTTCGTCTGACTACCCTGCTGGTTCCTGATCCTGGCTTCGTCTGTCTACCCTGCTGGTTCCTGATCCCGGCTTCGTCTGACTACCCTCCTGGTTCCTGACCTCTGGCTTCGCAAGGACTCTGCCTCGGTTTCGCCATCCGTTTGGACTTTTGCTTTACAGCTTGATTTTCAATAAAGCCTTCTTATTTTCACTCATCTGTTGTTGTACGTTTGGTTCATGGTTCCGTGACAATAACGCAGTTACTTGCTGTTTTAATTGTGTCATCTGAGTGGTTATTTCTGCTGAATCCATTTGTGGGTTCATTCAATCTGTAACGCTCCTGCGTTTTATGTATGGTGTGGATTTTCAGCTGCAGAAATATTCCACTTCAGTAGTCATGTATTCGATAAGGTGCGCGCGGTTGCCCTACCTCCGCACCGCCCATACGATTGTGCCATCGAGTTACAACCTGGTGCCGTTCCTCCTCGTGGCAAGGTCTATCCACTGTCGGTAGCGGAGAATGAGGCCATGGAGGAGTACGTGAAGGAGGCGCTTTCACGCGGACACATTCGCAAATCCTCGTCCCCGGCAGG
Organism: Pelophylax lessonae; assembly: GCF_965119305.1. Classification (NCBI taxonomy): domain Eukaryota; kingdom Metazoa; phylum Chordata; class Amphibia; order Anura; family Ranidae; genus Pelophylax; species Pelophylax lessonae. The sequence continues at coordinate 1,697,400 of NC_138772.1, read as the reverse complement.
GGCTGGATTTTTCTTTGTGAAAAAGAAGTGCGGTGAGTTGAGGCCTTGCATCGATTACAGGGGTCTCAATCGCATCACGATCAAGAACGCTTACCCGATACCCTTGATTTCCGAGCTGTTCGATCGCCTTAAAGGGGCCACGGTCTTTACCAAACTCGACCTGAGGGCGGCATATAACCTCGTAAGGATCAAGGCGGGCGATGAGTGGAAGACCGCGTTTAACACCAGGACCGGTCATTATGAATCCTTGGTTATGCCCTTTGGGTTGTGCAATGCGCCCGCAGTCTTTCAGGAATTCATCAACGATGTTTTCCGTGACCTGTTGCAGCAGTGTGTGGTGGTCTATTTGGATGACATCTTGGTATATTCTGAATCCATGGAGACCCACATTCTGGATGTCAGATGAGTGTTGCAACGGTTACGAGAGAACAAGCTGTTCGGTAAGCTTGAGAAATGCGAATTTCACCGATCCCAGGTAACCTTCTTAGGTTACATCATTTCCGCTGAGGGGTTCTCCATGGATCCTGAGAAGGTTTCGGCTGTCTTACAGTGGCCCCAGCCCAGTGGTCTTCGCTCCCTGCAGCGCTTTTTGGGCTTCGCCAATTATTATCGGAAGTTCATCAGGGACTTTTCCATGCTAGCCAAGCCTCTCACGGATCTGACCAGGAAGGGCAGTAATTCCCAGGTCTGGCCGCTCGAGGCCATCCGAGCTTTTGAGGCTCTAAAGTCCGCCTTTGTGTCGGCTCCGATTCTGTCGCATCCCAACCCTGGGTTGCCCTTTGTCCTCGAGGTGGACGCGTCTGAGACGGGAGTAGGCGCCCTTCTGTCTCAGCGTAGAACACCAGAGGGTCCTCTGCTTCCTTGTGGGTTTTACTCCCGGAAACTGTCTTCCGCGGAGTGCAACTATCAGATTGGTGACAGGGAGTTATTGGCCATCGTGCAGGCCCTTAAAGAATGGAGGCACTTGCTCGAGGGTTCGGTGGTTCCGGTCCTCATCCTGACGGACCACAAGAATCTGACCTACCTTTCTGAGGCCAAGAGATTGACACCACGTCAGGCCAGATGGGCTCTGTTCTTGTCACGTTTTAATTACGTGGTCTCCTACCTACCCGGTTCCAAGAACATCAGGGCGGATGCCTTATCACGGCAGTACTCCGACCTGTCCAGGGAGGAGTCGATTCCGACTTCGGTCATACCTCCGAATCAGATCCTGGCCGCCATTCGCACCAGCTTGACCTCTCCCCTGGGTGAGCAGATTTTGGCGGCTCAATCTGGTGCTCCCTCTGGGAGACCCAACGGCAGATGTTTTGTGCCTGAGGAGTTGCGCACTCGGTTGTTGCGAACCTACCATAACTCCAAGACCGCGGGGCATCCTGGAAAGAATCAGCTGTCCTGGGCTGTTTCACGTCTGTTCTGGTGCCTTCCCTACGTTCCGACATCGCCGCATATGTAGCGGCATGCTCCGTTTGTGCCCAGAGTAAGTCCCCTCTGCACCTTCCGTTGGGCCTTCTGCAACCCATAGCCACCGGGGAGCGCCCATGGTCACACCTGGGGATGGATTTCATTGTGGACCTCCCTGCATCCCGAGGCCATACGGTCATTCTCATGATTGTGGATCGGTTTTCCAAAATGTGCCACTGTGTTCCTCTCAAGAAGTTACCCTCTGCACAGGAGTTGGCCACGATTTTTGCCAGGGAGGTTTTCCGGTTGCACGGTTTGCCCAAGGAGATTGTGTCGGATCGGGGGAGTCAGTTTGTGTCCAGGTTCTGGCGCGCCTTTTGCTCCCAGTTGGGGATTCATCTCTCCTTCTCCTCGGGCCTACCACCCTCAGTCCAATGGGGCCGCAGAACGATCCAATCAGGCCTTGGAGCAATTCCTTCGTTGCTATGTCTCCGATCACCAAGACAATTGGGTTGACCTCCTGCCTTGGGCTGAGTTTGCCAGGAACACGGCGGTGAACTCTTCCTCTGGGACGTCTCCCTTCATGGCCAATTATGGGTTCCAACCTGCCGTGTTACCGGAGGTATTCTCTCCCCAGGATATTCCGGCTGTGGAGGATCACCTTTCCGTCCTACGTGCTTCTTGGGTACAGATCCAGAAGTCCCTTGAGGTCTCTGCGCAGCGCCAGAGACTCCAGGCTGATCGCAGACGAGCGCCTGCTCCTTCCTACCAGGCCGGAGACCGTGTATGGTTGTCCACCCGCAACCTCAACCTTCGAGTGCCCACTCCCAAGCTAGCGCCTCACTTTGTTGGTCCCTTCCGAGTGCTTCGCAGGGTAAACCCGGTAGCCTATGCCCTTGCGCTTCCTCCTGGCATGCGGATCTCCAACGTGTTTCATGTCTCCCTGTTGAAGCCACTGGTGTGTAATCGTTTCACTTCCTCGGTTCCTCGGCCTCGTCCGGTCCAAGTGGGCAATCGTGAGGAGTATGAGGTGAGCAATATCCTGGACTCACGCCTGGTCCGCGGTCGGGTGCAGTTTTTGGTTCATTGGCGTGGTTATGGTCCAGAGGAGCGTTCCTGGGTTCCCTCCGCAGATGTCCATGCTCCTGCCTTGCTCCGTGCCTTCCACGCACGCTTCCCTCAGAAACCGTTCTTTACTCCGCGGAGGAGGGGCCCTTGAGGGGGAGGTACTGTCATGGTCTTACCTTCTTGCTGTTCTCCTTCGTTTGACATGTGCTGGCGGCCATCTTGGTTTCTGGGTTTCTTGTAGCCTCCCACTCTGCGGCTCCTCCTTCCCACTGGGAGGAGCTGGATGCCTAGCTCATATATATAGGAGGTCTGTGGCTTCAGTTCCTTGCTTGGTCCTCCTGTGTTCACATGCTTCTAAGACTGCTGCTGCTTCTGGTTCCTGATTCTGGCTTCGTCTGACTACCCTGCTGGTTCCTGATCCTGGCTTCGTCTGTCTACCCTGCTGGTTCCTGATCCCGGCTTCGTCTGACTACCCTCCTGGTTCCTGACCTCTGGCTTCGCAAGGACTCTGCCTCGGTTTCGCCATCCGTTTGGACTTTTGCTTTACAGCTTGATTTTCAATAAAGCCTTCTTATTTTCACTCATCTGTTGTTGTACGTTTGGTTCATGGTTCCGTGACAATAACGCAGTTACTTGCTGTTTTAATTGTGTCATCTGAGTGGTTATTTCTGCTGAATCCATTTGTGGGTTCGTTCAATCTGTAACGCTCCTGCGTTTTATGTATGGTGTGGATTTTCAGCTGCAGAAATATTCCACTTCAGTAGTCATGTATTCGATAAGGTGCGCGCGGTTGCCCTACCTCCGCACCGCCCATACGATTGTGCCATCGAGTTACAACCTGGTGCCGTTCCTCCTCGTGGCAAGGTCTATCCACTGTCGGTAGCGGAGAATGAGGCCATGGAGGAGTACGTGAAGGAGGCGCTTTCACGCGGACACATTCGCAAATCCTCGTCCCCGGCAGGGGCTGGATTTTTCTTTGTGAAAAAGAAGGGCGGTGAGTTGAGGCCTTGCATCGATTACAGGGGTCTCAATCGCATCACGATCAAGAACGCTTACCCGATACCCTTGATTTCCGAGCTGTTCGATCGCCTTAAAGGGGCCACGGTCTTTACCAAACTCGACCTGAGGGCGGCATATAACCTCGTAAGGATCAAGGCGGGCGATGAGTGGAAGACCGCGTTTAACACCAGGACCGGTCATTATGAATCCTTGGTTATGCCCTTTGGGTTGTGCAATGCGCCCGCAGTCTTTCAGGAATTCATCAACGATGTTTTCCGTGACCTGTTGCAGCAGTGTGTGGTGGTCTATTTGGATGACATCTTGGTATATTCTGAATCCATGGAGACCCACATTCTGGATGTCAGATGAGTGTTGCAACGGTTACGAGAGAACAAGCTGTTCGGTAAGCTTGAGAAATGCGAATTTCACCGATCCCAGGTAACCTTCTTAGGTTACATCATTTCCGCTGAGGGGTTCTCCATGGATCCTGAGAAGGTTTCGGCTGTCTTACAGTGGCCCCAGCCCAGTGGTCTTCGCTCCCTGCAGCGCTTTTTGGGCTTCGCCAATTATTATCGGAAGTTCATCAGGGACTTTTCCATGCTAGCCAAGCCTCTCACGGATCTGACCAGGAAGGGCAGTAATTCCCAGGTCTGGCCGCTCGAGGCCATCCGAGCTTTTGAGGCTCTAAAGTCCGCCTTTGTGTCGGCTCCGATTCTGTCGCATCCCAACCCTGGGTTGCCCTTTGTCCTCGAGGTGGACGCGTCTGAGACGGGAGTAGGCGCCCTTCTGTCTCAGCGTAGAACACCAGAGGGTCCTCTGCTTCCTTGTGGGTTTTACTCCCGGAAACTGTCTTCCGCGGAGTGCAACTATCAGATTGGTGACAGGGAGTTATTGGCCATCGTGCAGGCCCTTAAAGAATGGAGGCACTTGCTCGAGGGTTCGGTGGTTCCGGTCCTCATCCTGACGGACCACAAGAATCTGACCTACCTTTCTGAGGCCAAGAGATTGACACCACGTCAGGCCAGATGGGCTCTGTTCTTGTCACGTTTTAATTACGTGGTCTCCTACCTACCCGGTTCCAAGAACATCAGGGCGGATGCCTTATCACGGCAGTACTCCGACCTGTCCAGGGAGGAGTCGATTCCGACTTCGGTCATACCTCCGAATCAGATCCTGGCCGCCATTCGCACCAGCTTGACCTCTCCCCTGGGTGAGCAGATTTTGGCGGCTCAATCTGGTGCTCCCTCTAGGAGACCCAACGGCAGATGTTTTGTGCCTGAGGAGTTGCGCACTCGGTTGTTGCGAACCTACCATAACTCCAAGACCGCGGGGCATCCTGGAAAGAATCAGCTGTCCTGGGCTGTTTCACGTCTGTACTGGTGCCTTCCCTACGTTCCGACATCGCCGCATATGTAGCGGCATGCTCCGTTTGTGCCCAGAGTAAGTCCCCTCTGCACCTTCCGTTGGGCCTTCTGCAACCCATAGCCACCGGGGAGCGCCCATGGTCACACCTGGGGATGGATTTCATTGTGGACCTCCCTGCATCCCGAGGCCATACGGTCATTCTCATGATTGTGGATCGGTTTTCCAAAATGTGCCACTGTGTTCCTCTCAAGAAGTTACCCTCTGCACAGGAGTTGGCCACGATTTTTGCCAGGGAGGTTTTCCGGTTGCACGGTTTGCCCAAGGAGATTGTGTCGGATCGGGGGAGTCAGTTTGTGTCCAGGTTCTGGCGCGCCTTTTGCTCCCAGTTGGGGATTCATCTCTCCTTCTCCTCGGGCCTACCACCCTCAGTCCAATGGGGCCGCAGAACGATCCAATCAGGCCTTGGAGCAATTCCTTCATTGCTATGTCTCCGATCACCAAGACAATTGGGTTGACCTCCTGCCTTGGGCTGAGTTTGCCAGGAACACGGCGGTGAACTCTTCCTCTGGGACGTCTCCCTTCATGGCCAATTATGGGTTCCAACCTGCCGTGTTACCGGAGGTATTCTCTCCCCAGGATATTCCGGCTGTGGAGGATCACCTTTCCGTCCTACGTGCTTCTTGGGTACAGATCCAGAAGTCCCTTGAGGTCTCTGCGCAGCGCCAGAGACTCCAGGCTGATCGCAGACGAGCGCCTGCTCCTTCCTACCAGGCCGGAGACCGTGTATGGTTGTCCACCCGCAACCTCAACCTTCGAGTGCCCACTCCCAAGCTAGCGCCTCACTTTGTTGGTCCCTTCCGAGTGCTTCGCAGGGTAAACCCGGTAGCCTATGCCCTTGCGCTTCCTCCTGGCATGCGGATCTCCAACGTGTTTCATGTCTCCCTGTTGAAGCCACTGGTGTGTAATCGTTTCACTTCCTCGGTTCCTCGGCCTCGTCCGGTCCAAGTGGGCAATCGTGAGGAGTATGAGGTGAGCAATATCCTGGACTCACGCCTGGTCCGCGGTCGGGTGCAGTTTTTGGTTCATTGGCGTGGTTATGGTCCAGAGGAGCGTTCCTGGGTTCCCTCCGCAGATGTCCATGCTCCTGCCTTGCTCCGTGCCTTCCACGCACGCTTCCCTCAGAAACCGTTCTTTACTCCGCGGAGGAGGGGCCCTTGAGGGGGAGGTACTGTCATGGTCTTACCTTCTTGCTGTTCTCCTTCGTTTGACATGTGCTGGCGGCCATCTTGGTTTCTGGGTTTCTTGTAGCCTCCCACTCTGCGGCTCCTCCTTCCCACTGGGAGGAGCTGGATGCCTAGCTCATATATATAGGAGGTCTGTGGCTTCAGTTCCTTGCTTGGTCCTCCTGTGTTCACATGCTTCTAAGACTGCTGCTGCTTCTGGTTCCTGATTCTGGCTTCGTCTGACTACCCTGCTGGTTCCTGATCCTGGCTTCGTCTGTCTACCCTGCTGGTTCCTGATCCCGGCTTCGTCTGACTACCCTCCTGGTTCCTGACCTCTGGCTTCGCAAGGACTCTGCCTCGGTTTCGCCATCCGTTTGGACTTTTGCTTTACAGCTTGATTTTCAATAAAGCCTTCTTATTTTCACTCATCTGTTGTTGTACGTTTGGTTCATGGTTCCGTGACAATAACGCAGTTACTTGCTGTTTTAATTGTGTCATCTGAGTGGTTATTTCTGCTGAATCCATTTGTGGGTTCGTTCAATCTGTAACGCTCCTGCGTTTTATGTATGGTGTGGATTTTCAGCTGCAGAAATATTCCACTTCAGTAGTCATGTATTCGATAAGGTGCGCGCGGTTGCCCTACCTCCGCACCGCCCATACGATTGTGCCATCGAGTTACAACCTGGTGCCGTTCCTCCTCGTGGCAAGGTCTATCCACTGTCGGTAGCGGAGAATGAGGCCATGGAGGAGTACGTGAAGGAGGCGCTTTCACGCGGACACATTCGCAAATCCTCGTCCCCGGCAGGGGCTGGATTTTTCTTTGTGAAAAAGAAGTGCGGTGAGTTGAGGCCTTGCATCGATTACAGGGGTCTCAATCGCATCACGATCAAGAACGCTTACCCGATACCCTTGATTTCCGAGCTGTTCGATCGCCTTAAAGGGGCCACGGTCTTTACCAAACTCGACCTGAGGGCGGCATATAACCTCGTAAGGATCAAGGCGGGCGATGAGTGGAAGACCGCGTTTAACACCAGGACCGGTCATTATGAATCCTTGGTTATGCCCTTTGGGTTGTGCAATGCGCCCGCAGTCTTTCAGGAATTCATCAACGATGTTTTCCGTGACCTGTTGCAGCAGTGTGTGGTGGTCTATTTGGATGACATCTTGGTATATTCTGAATCCATGGAGACCCACATTCTGGATGTCAGATGAGTGTTGCAACGGTTACGAGAGAACAAGCTGTTCGGTAAGCTTGAGAAATGCGAATTTCACCGATCCCAGGTAACCTTCTTAGGTTACATCATTTCCGCTGAGGGGTTCTCCATGGATCCTGAGAAGGTTTCGGCTGTCTTACAGTGGCCCCAGCCCAGTGGTCTTCGCTCCCTGCAGCGCTTTTTGGGCTTCGCCAATTATTATCGGAAGTTCATCAGGGACTTTTCCATGCTAGCCAAGCCTCTCACGGATCTGACCAGGAAGGGCAGTAATTCCCAGGTCTGGCCGCTCGAGGCCATCCGAGCTTTTGAGGCTCTAAAGTCCGCCTTTGTGTCGGCTCCGATTCTGTCGCATCCCAACCCTGGGTTGCCCTTTGTCCTCGAGGTGGACGCGTCTGAGACGGGAGTAGGCGCCCTTCTGTCTCAGCGTAGAACACCAGAGGGTCCTCTGCTTCCTTGTGGGTTTTACTCCCGGAAACTGTCTTCCGCGGAGTGCAACTATCAGATTGGTGACAGGGAGTTATTGGCCATCGTGCAGGCCCTTAAAGAATGGAGGCACTTGCTCGAGGGTTCGGTGGTTCCGGTCCTCATCCTGACGGACCACAAGAATCTGACCTACCTTTCTGAGGCCAAGAGATTGACACCACGTCAGGCCAGATGGGCTCTGTTCTTGTCACGTTTTAATTACGTGGTCTCCTACCTACCCGGTTCCAAGAACATCAGGGCGGATGCCTTATCACGGCAGTACTCCGACCTGTCCAGGGAGGAGTCGATTCCGACTTCGGTCATACCTCCGAATCAGATCCTGGCCGCCATTCGCACCAGCTTGACCTCTCCCCTGGGTGAGCAGATTTTGGCGGCTCAATCTGGTGCTCCCTCTGGGAGACCCAACGGCAGATGTTTTGTGCCTGAGGAGTTGCGCACTCGGTTGTTGCGAACCTACCATAACTCCAAGACCGCGGGGCATCCTGGAAAGAATCAGCTGTCCTGGGCTGTTTCACGTCTGTTCTGGTGCCTTCCCTACGTTCCGACATCGCCGCATATGTAGCGGCATGCTCCGTTTGTGCCCAGAGTAAGTCCCCTCTGCACCTTCCGTTGGGCCTTCTGCAACCCATAGCCACCGGGGAGCGCCCATGGTCACACCTGGGGATGGATTTCATTGTGGACCTCCCTGCATCCCGAGGCCATACGGTCATTCTCATGATTGTGGATCGGTTTTCCAAAATGTGCCACTGTGTTCCTCTCAAGAAGTTACCCTCTGCACAGGAGTTGGCCACGATTTTTGCCAGGGAGGTTTTCCGGTTGCACGGTTTGCCCAAGGAGATTGTGTCGGATCGGGGGAGTCAGTTTGTGTCCAGGTTCTGGCGCGTCTTTTGCTCCCAGTTGGGGATTCATCTCTCCTTCTCCTCGGGCCTACCACCCTCAGTCCAATGGGGCCGCAGAACGATCCAATCAGGCCTTGGAGCAATTCCTTCGTTGCTATGTCTCCGATCACCAAGACAATTGGGTTGACCTCCTGCCTTGGGCTGAGTTTGCCAGGAACACGGCGGTGAACTCTTCCTCTGGGACGTCTCCCTTCATGGCCAATTATGGGTTCCAACCTGCCGTGTTACCGGAGGTATTCTCTCCCCAGGATATTCCGGCTGTGGAGGATCACCTTTCCGTCCTACGTGCTTCTTGGGTACAGATCCAGAAGTCCCTTGAGGTCTCTGCGCAGCGCCAGAGACTCCAGGCTGATCGCAGACGAGCGCCTGCTCCTTCCTACCAGGCCGGAGACCGTGTATGGTTGTCCACCCGCAACCTCAACCTTCGAGTGCCCACTCCCAAGCTAGCGCCTCACTTTGTTGGTCCCTTCCGAGTGCTTCGCAGGGTAAACCCGGTAGCCTATGCCCTTGCGCTTCCTCCTGGCATGCGGATCTCCAACGTGTTTCATGTCTCCCTGTTGAAGCCACTGGTGTGTAATCGTTTCACTTCCTCGGTTCCTCGGCCTCGTCCGGTCCAAGTGGGCAATCGTGAGGAGTATGAGGTGAGCAATATCCTGGACTCACGCCTGGTCCGCGGTCGGGTGCAGTTTTTGGTTCATTGGCGTGGTTATGGTCCAGAGGAGCGTTCCTGGGTTCCCTCCGCAGATGTCCATGCTCCTGCCTTGCTCCGTGCCTTCCACGCACGCTTCCCTCAGAAACCGTTCTTTACTCCGCGGAGGAGGGGCCCTTGAGGGGGAGGTACTGTCATGGTCTTACCTTCTTGCTGTTCTCCTTCGTTTGACATGTGCTGGCGGCCATCTTGGTTTCTGGGTTTCTTGTAGCCTCCCACTCTGCGGCTCCTCCTTCCCACTGGGAGGAGCTGGATGCCTAGCTCATATATATAGGAGGTCTGTGGCTTCAGTTCCTTGCTTGGTCCTCCTGTGTTCACATGCTTCTAAGACTGCTGCTGCTTCTGGTTCCTGATTCTGGCTTCGTCTGACTACCCTGCTGGTTCCTGATCCTGGCTTCGTCTGTCTACCCTGCTGGTTCCTGATCCCGGCTTCGTCTGACTACCCTCCTGGTTCCTGACCTCTGGCTTCGCAAGGACTCTGCCTCGGTTTCGCCATCCGTTTGGACTTTTGCTTTACAGCTTGATTTTCAATAAAGCCTTCTTATTTTCACTCATCTGTTGTTGTACGTTTGGTTCATGGTTCCGTGACAATAACGCAGTTACTTGCTGTTTTAATTGTGTCATCTGAGTGGTTATTTCTGCTGAATCCATTTGTGGGTTCGTTCAATCTGTAACGCTCCTGCGTTTTATGTATGGTGTGGATTTTCAGCTGCAGAAATATTCCACTTCAGTAGTCATGTATTCGATAAGGTGCGCGCGGTTGCCCTACCTCCGCACCGCCCATACGATTGTGCCATCGAGTTACAACCTGGTGCCGTTCCTCCTCGTGGCAAGGTCTATCCACTGTCGGTAGCGGAGAATGAGGCCATGGAGGAGTACGTGAAGGAGGCGCTTTCACGCGGACACATTCGCAAATCCTCGTCCCCGGCAGGGGCTGGATTTTTCTTTGTGAAAAAGAAGTGCGGTGAGTTGAGGCCTTGCATCGATTACAGGGGTCTCAATCGCATCACGATCAAGAACGCTTACCCGATACCCTTGATTTCCGAGCTGTTCGATCGCCTTAAAGGGGCCACGGTCTTTACCAAACTCGACCTGAGGGCGGCATATAACCTCGTAAGGATCAAGGCGGGCGATGAGTGGAAGACCGCGTTTAACACCAGGACCGGTCATTATGAATCCTTGGTTATGCCCTTTGGGTTGTGCAATGCGCCCGCAGTCTTTCAGGAATTCATCAACGATGTTTTCCGTGACCTGTTGCAGCAGTGTGTGGTGGTCTATTTGGATGACATCTTGGTATATTCTGAATCCATGGAGACCCACATTCTGGATGTCAGATGAGTGTTGCAACGGTTACGAGAGAACAAGCTGTTCGGTAAGCTTGAGAAATGCGAATTTCACCGATCCCAGGTAACCTTCTTAGGTTACATCATTTCCGCTGAGGGGTTCTCCATGGATCCTGAGAAGGTTTCGGCTGTCTTACAGTGGCCCCAGCCCAGTGGTCTTCGCTCCCTGCAGCGCTTTTTGGGCTTCGCCAATTATTATCGGAAGTTCATCAGGGACTTTTCCATGCTAGCCAAGCCTCTCACGGATCTGACCAGGAAGGGCAGTAATTCCCAGGTCTGGCCGCTCGAGGCCATCCGAGCTTTTGAGGCTCTAAAGTCCGCCTTTGTGTCGGCTCCGATTCTGTCGCATCCCAACCCTGGGTTGCCCTTTGTCCTCAAGGTGGACGCGTCTGAGACGGGAGTAGGCGCCCTTCTGTCTCAGCGTAGAACACCAGAGGGTCCTCTGCTTCCTTGTGGGTTTTACTCCCGGAAACTGTCTTCCGCGGAGTGCAACTATCAGATTGGTGACAGGGAGTTATTGGCCATCGTGCAGGCCCTTAAAGAATGGAGGCACTTGCTCGAGGGTTCGGTGGTTCCGGTCCTCATCCTGACGGACCACAAGAATCTGACCTACCTTTCTGAGGCCAAGAGATTGACACCACGTCAGGCCAGATGGGCTCTGTTCTTGTCACGTTTTAATTACGTGGTCTCCTACCTACCCGGTTCCAAGAACATCAGGGCGGATGCCTTATCACGGCAGTACTCCGACCTGTCCAGGGAGGAGTCGATTCCGACTTCGGTCATACCTCCGAATCAGATCCTGGCCGCCATTCGCACCAGCTTGACCTCTCCCCTGGGTGAGCAGATTTTGGCGGCTCAATCTGGTGCTCCCTCTGGGAGACCCAACGGCAGATGTTTTGTGCCTGAGGAGTTGCGCACTCGGTTGTTGCGAACCTACCATAACTCCAAGACCGCGGGGCATCCTGGAAAGAATCAGCTGTCCTGGGCTGTTTCACGTCTGTTCTGGTGCCTTCCCTACGTTCCGACATCGCCGCATATGTAGCGGCATGCTCCGTTTGTGCCCAGAGTAAGTCCCCTCTGCACCTTCCGTTGGGCCTTCTGCAACCCATAGCCACCGGGGAGCGCCCATGGTCACACCTGGGGATGGATTTCATTGTGGACCTCCCTGCATCCCGAGGCCATACGGTCATTCTCATGATTGTGGATCGGTTTTCCAAAATGTGCCACTGTGTTCCTCTCAAGAAGTTACCCTCTGCACAGGAGTTGGCCACGATTTTTGCCAGGGAGGTTTTCCGGTTGCACGGTTTGCCCAAGGAGATTGTGTCGGATCGGGGGAGTCAGTTTGTGTCCAGGTTCTGGCGCGCCTTTTGCTCCCAGTTGGGGATTCATCTCTCCTTCTCCTCGGGCCTACCACCCTCAGTCCAATGGGGCCGCAGAACGATCCAATCAGGCCTTGGAGCAATTCCTTCGTTGCTATGTCTCCGATCACCAAGACAATTGGGTTGACCTCCTGCCTTGGGCTGAGTTTGCCAGAAACACGGCGGTGAACTCTTCCTCTGGGACGTCTCCCTTCATGGCCAATTATGGGTTCCAACCTGCCGTGTTACCGGAGGTATTCTCTCCCCAGGATATTCCGGCTGTGGAGGATCACCTTTCCGTCCTACGTGCTTCTTGGGTACAGATCCAGAAGTCCCTTGAGGTCTCTGCGCAGCGCCAGAGACTCCAGGCTGATCGCAGACGAGCGCCTGCTCCTTCCTACCAGGCCGGAGACCGTGTATGGTTGTCCACCCGCAACCTCAACCTTCGAGTGCCCACTCCCAAGCTAGCGCCTCACTTTGTTGGTCCCTTCCGAGTGCTTCGCAGGGTAAACCCGGTAGCCTATGCCCTTGCGCTTCCTCCTGGCATGCGGATCTCCAACGTGTTTCATGTCTCCCTGTTGAAGCCACTGGTGTGTAATCGTTTCACTTCCTCGGTTCCTCGGCCTCGTCCGGTCCAAGTGGGCAATCGTGAGGAGTATGAGGTGAGCAATATCCTGGACTCACGCCTGGTCCGCGGTCGGGTGCAGTTTTTGGTTCATTGGCGTGGTTATGGTCCAGAGGAGCGTTCCTGGGTTCCCTCCGCAGATGTCCATGCTCCTGCCTTGCTCCGTGCCTTCCACGCACGCTTCCCTCAGAAACCGTTCTTTACTCCGCGGAGGAGGGGCCCTTGAGGGGGAGGTACTGTCATGGTCTTACCTTCTTGCTGTTCTCCTTCGTTTGACATGTGCTGGCGGCCATCTTGGTTTCTGGGTTTCTTGTAGCCTCCCACTCTGCGGCTCCTCCTTCCCACTGGGAGGAGCTGGATGCCTAGCTCATATATATAGGAGGTCTGTGGCTTCAGTTCCTTGCTTGGTCCTCCTGTGTTCACATGCTTCTAAGACTGCTGCTGCTTCTGGTTCCTGATTCTGGCTTCGTCTGACTACCCTGCTGGTTCCTGATCCTGGCTTCGTCTGTCTACCCTGCTGGTTCCTGATCCCGGCTTCGTCTGACTACCCTCCTGGTTCCTGACCTCTGGCTTCGCAAGGACTCTGCCTCGGTTTCGCCATCCGTTTGGACTTTTGCTTTACAGCTTGATTTTCAATAAAGCCTTCTTATTTTCACTCATCTGTTGTTGTACGTTTGGTTCATGGTTCCGTGACATTAACGCAGTTACTTGCTGTTTTAATTGTGTCATCTGAGTGGTTATTTCTGCTGAATCCATTTGTGGGTTCGTTCAATCTGTAACGCTCCTGCGTTTTATGTATGGTGTGGATTTTCAGCTGCAGAAATATTCCACTTCAGTAGTCATGTAGAGAAACGCTGAGATACCATTCCCAACCCTCAATGACTCATCATGTGTGGAAGGTCTCAATTCAGCAAATAAATACACACACTCAATAAGATGTTTCCTAGAGTGACTTATGTATATAGTAACACAGTGATGATAGACTGAAGAGACAGGTTGGGTGGAGATGGTAGGTGACAGACACTTGAAGGTAAGATAGTAGCAGATGGATGCAGATAGGTTTAGCAATCATGTATGGTAGCAGATGACAGAGTAGCAGGTGGACATACAAGAGAGATCAACCCAGTGCAGGAATAGGTGGCAGTATGCTCAAGAGCTAGCAATCTAGATATGCAGATGTGGTAACAGTCCTTACTATGCAGAGCTAGATAGTGTAAGCTTTAGTATAAAGTTTATAGAGGTCTCCCCTATGGGGTACTTATCACTAATAGCAATGTAGCCGAGGGGAGGTTCAGGAAGAGCGGATGATCCAGTAGCGGGATACAGGGATCAGCGCAGCGAGGTTCCGTCAGCGAGGTATGCTTGCAAGCATGAGAGCTTCAAGCCAAGTTAGCATCAAGGTGCAAGGGTGTTTGAACGAACACATGTGAGTGAGAGCCGGCGATCTAAATAGCCATCCAGTCCGGCGCTGAGTGATGACAGCATCAGTCTTAAAGGTGTATGCGCATCTTACCAAAAGAGAATGGTGGGGCGCATACACTTATGAAAGAGTAATTAGGGTACCAAAGGTACCGGAACATTACACCAAGACCCTTCACTGGAGACACCTGAACTCAAATATTTGGAGAAATGCCCATACTGTATACCTTTGGCGATATAATATAGGTTGGATGGTCAGGAGTCCACAAACGTTGGACCATATAGTGTATATTTGTTTTGGGAATCTAACTCGTTAGCAATCTAAAGCCCCTGCTAGGAAGCCAACAGGTGATATACTCCACCTGCATCCATCTATATTTGTGTTTTTAATGAACAAACTCTTTAATACTCGATTTCTATACATAAAACAGTTTGCATGGCGTTTCTTTTATTCTATAAAACACTTTAATAAAGTTTATAAGATTAATTACCTGGCTAAATTACTTTTAATAAAATCCACCTATTAATAAATTAGCGGTTTTATTATCATCCCTATTAATTAAATGGCTGCAATTTATAAAGCACTTTAAAGTGGGACTTTGGCCAAAATATCTATTAATTGTATATCTATAATTCATACCACAAATGTCCCCGCCGCAGTGCATTAATATACGGTTCATAAATATTGAATTTTCTGTAAATTCCCTCCCCTGTCCTACCATGCGCCATTTTCACCCACAAAATACAACGCCGGGATTTTTCACATCGGACATAAAGAGGTGGACGCGGTGTAGTCATTGTCCTTGTAGGGAAAGTGATTCCTCCATGCGTGGCGGTGCGGTCTGCGTTCTGTGTACTATGCAGGCAAATACTCTCTGACATTTTTAAATAGGTATTTACCTTCAATTAAAGGGAAACGATAATAACCGGATATGTCTATATATGGAGGAGCCTCTAAGAAACCAGAGGCAAGCAAGTTCCACTTCTAACTAACTTTATGTGGACTAATCCTTTAAACAGCAACTGCAGGTAATGGGGTGAATAGGGTGTCCCATTGCCATGTGGTAAGGGAAGAACCCATTCTTATTCAGCATAGGTTGGTTCCCTTAGACAAGCCATTCTCAACCATGGCTCCTCCAGAGGTTAAAGAGGTTTCTTGAGCTGTGGCTGATTGACTTCTGTAAAATATGGAAGATATCTAATATTTTAGTATCTTTAGCAGGCGCAGACTGGCAACTTTCGGCCCAGGGGGCAGGTATAAACCAGAGCCCATGGTGCAGCGACTCAGCCCCCCTCCCACTCTCCCTCTTCCCGGTCTCCTCCTGACTCTCATTCCAGTCTGAAGCCCCGCTCCAGGTACTCTCTACTCACCGGCTGAATCGGGGATCCTTACCTGGCCAGCAGAGGGTGGTTGGGGGGAGCTGGGACAGCTCGGTTGGGGATGGCCAGGGGAAGAGAGTCTCCAGTGGGGCATGGAACCGACCTCTGCTCAGACACCGTTTACACCATTCTTGCTGGGGAGGAAGGCCTGCGCTCCATCCTTGTCTTCAACCCGCACTCAGTAGGTCAGTGGTGAGGACATTGCAAATCGCGGGATGCCTGTGCGATGCCCGTGATTTGCAATGGCACCTCAAACGATGTGCGATGTTGCCGCGATTTCCGCCTGCCGAATCACGGTAACATCTCGCAAACAGAATCGCGGGACACATGACGCCCAAAAAAAGTACAAGAACTTCTTTTTGGCGTCATACGTCCCGCGATTCTGTTTGCGTGATGTTACCGCGATTCAGCAGGCGGAAATTGCGGCAACATCGCACAGCATTTGGGGTGCCATTGCAAATCATGGGCATCGCACAGACGTCCCTCGATTTGTAATGATTCCGAATCGTGGGCAGAATCGCTGTGATTCTGCCTGTGATCGGCTAGGCCCACATGTGAACGTAGCCTTAAGGTTGTCAAAAAGTCTATGTATAGTCTTTGTGGAAAAGGAGTCTGATGTGTGTGTGATCTTCTCCTAGTCTGTGTGTCTGTGTGCCCTCCTCAATCTCGATCCCTTGGGCCATTTATCTTACATGGAGACGTCATAATCTCCCAACGCTCAAAACCTTGTATGGCATATATAATTTCTGCTAACTTCAGTTATTTCTATACAAGAGGTGGTACTAAATTCATAAAGTCATATATGGACTTTGATTGACAAGCCCACATGTAAGACCTGTGAAGTCGCGGTGCACAGCTCGCACCGCGACCTCGGAGCGGCATGCATGGACTTCATATCATTGAAGTCAATGCAGGTCGCTCCAGGTCGCCCCAAAGTAGTACAGGACCCTTTTTCTAAGTCGGAGCGACTTGTGTCGCTCCTATTAGAACGGGTCCTATGCTAATCTATGGCAGGCGACCCACCGCGACTTGTCAGGCAACCTGGTCGCCTGACGAGTCGCCCCAGTGTGAACCGGCTCTAACACTCTATTCTTGTAACGCTTCTAATGTGGCTGAAGTCATGTTACATCATATAACCACCATTTATCTTACACAAAAGTAACACATATAACCAACTTATACAACTTTTACAACATTAACCACTTTACCACCGGAGGATTTTGCTGTCTTACGTCTGGGCCACTTTTTGCGATTCGGCACTGTGCGACTTTAACTGACAATTGCGCAGTCGTACAACGCTGTACCCAAACAAAATTTACGTCCTTTTTTTCCCACAAACAGAGCTTTCTTTTGGTGGTATTTGATCACCTGTGCGATTTTTACTTTTTGCGCTATAAACAAAAAAATAGCGTAAATTTTGAAAAAATAACAATATTTTTCACATTTTTTTTATATGAAATTCCCCCCAAAAAAATGTAAAAATCTAAATTTTTTTTAATTTTTGGTCAATTTGTTTTCTGCTACCTATGTTTGGTAAAAAAAAATCACAATAAGCGTATTTTGATTGGTTTGCGCAAAAGTTATTTCGTTTACTAACTAAGGGAAAGATTTTTGTCATTTTTGATGTTTTTTTTAACGAGTAATGGCGGCGATCTGCGATTTTTTTGCGGGACTGCGACATTGCGGCGGACAGATCGGACCCTTGACTGACATTTTTGACACTTTTGGGGGTACCAGTGACATTACTACAGTAATCAGTGCTATAAATATGCACTGTTACTGTAAAAATGACACTGGCAGGGAAGAGGTTAATTTTTATTGGTGATCAAGTGGTTAATGTATGCCTGGTGCTTACTGACGTGTGTGGGGGGAGGGGACTATGTGACACAGGGACAGATCGGATGTTGAGCTATGCTGAACCCTGCAATCTGTCACTGCCTGTCACTTAGGAGATCCACCCTCTCTGTTTACACAAGCGGGCGGATCTCCACACTCAATTCTCCGACGATCGGGGAAGAGCAGCGGCGATCGCCGCCGCTCCTCCCCTGGCCCGACTCCCGCTGTGACTGAATACAGAGGGAGCGAGCCTCCGGCGGCACGCGCGCGCCGCGGAGAGAGGGGAATGTCTGGCGGCGTAGGTCTACGTCGCCAGACGATAACGAGCCACTTTGCTGCAGTAGATCTCTAGTGAGCAGCGGCAAAGTGGTTAAGTAAATACATAGAAATACTATTAATTGTGACTGAGATTACACTAATCCTAACTAACATTACTTAAACTAATATATATATTATTCCTATTATTACATATATCCTGTCTATTCTTGACTTCCCATGACATTCTATACCAGATACCTTACATGTCATCCTCCATCTAGCTACATACACCAGAATTATCTGACATTTTACTGCCTCAGCTTAGATGAAAAACTTTATTACTAATCAACTGATCAAGGTCATTCACACATATTAATTATATGATTAATCATAAAACCACATATATATTGCAAGCTTGCTGTGAATATAATATCATTTCAATAAGTGCCGAATTATGAATTTGGAATAAATATCTAACAACTTCCCACTGATGGTGCCTGGATAGTTCAGTGTCCAACACCACTTGGCAGCACAAGCAGCAAGCATGACTGTTGCCATTTTTTACTTAAGAGATAGGATAACCGGATTATAGCAGATCTTTGATGGAGGACAGACTCACACAGGCACCATGCTTTAGTTTTCTCAGGAACACACACTGCAGTCTCTGCTGCCTCTTTTTTCTTTTTTTTTTTTTTTAGTGAGTGCAACTTTATTTAAACACTTCCTGGTTAACAAACAGACAACATATTCATATGACTGTAGATCAATGGATAAGCTGTATAAGGGCATATAAACAAAATGTCATATATCTTAACACCCCCACTTGCTCTTATACTGCTTATGAAAAATAGTTTAGTACAGTTACATCATTTTACTCTCTATACTCCAAAAATATAACTCACAAATCTATCAAGCTTAAACTTTGTTATTGGTTTAGTCATAACATCAGCTACCATTTTATCCGTAGAACAATACTCAAGATCTATCTTGCCTTCACTCAGAATAGACCTAAGGAAATGGAATTTAATGTCAATATGTTTGCATCTTGTTCCAGTTTCTTCCCGATTGCTTAAGACCATACAGTGACTTTTTTAGTTTGAGAACTAGCTTTTTATTTGTGTCATCTTTGATCTCAAAACCTTCTGGTTGGTCTATATATATATCACAATCAATTGGGGCATGTAAGTAAGCTGTCTTCACATCCATTTGATGCAAGATTAAATCATATTGTGCTGCCATTTGCATCAAAATGCGTAATGAAGTAAAATTCGCAGTTGGAGAAAAAGTTTCCATGTAGTCGGTTCCCTTTACTTGATTATAGCCTTTTGCCACAAATCTGGCTTTGTACGTTTCAGTTCCATCTGCATTGCTTTTTATTGCATACACCCATCTACCCCCCCACTGAATGTTTGCCTTCTGGTAGTGTGGTCAATTTGAAGGTATCATTCTCCTTTAGTGACTCCATCTCATCTTTCATTGCATTTAACCAACTTTGTGACTGGGGTGTTTCCATAGCTTCTCTGAAGGTCTGAGGTACATCATGTACTCTATAGCAGTAATCTATGTTCATTAGTACCGGATCATCACCAACAGATTCTAGTACATAGTCATTTAAATACTGAGGAGTTTTTCTATTTCTTGTAGGGTATCTTGTACCATGGTCTTCATCTTTGTCCTCTACAATCTTCTCTAAAGAATCTGGGGTCTCATTAGTCATTGGACCTGATACAGGAATTACACTCCTTTCCTCATAGAAATCATCATTATTGTCCAACAGCTCAGTCTGAGTTTGTTTCTCGATTACATCCTTTTCAATGAATTTTACTAGTCTGTGCTTGAAGACTTTGCCAGTTTCAGGGTAATACACTAGGTAAGAAGGACTATTTTTGTCATATCCTACAAAAATTCCTTTTGTGCATTTTGGATCCAGCTTTTTCTTATCGTGTTTGTATGCAAAACATTCTGACCCAAAAATCTTCATTTTTGATAAGTCTGGTTTCTTCCCTGTCAGTATGTTGTATGGCGTTTGCTTCAAACGATTGTTAAAACATCTATTTCGAATCATAGCTGCTGTCATCACTGCATATGTCCATAACTCTTTTGGTACTTTGCTCTCTATTAGCATACATCTTGCCATCTCTATCAGTGTTCTCCAGTTTCTTTCAGCTGTTCCATTTTGATGTGGTGAATAAGGTGCTGAAGTCTCATGTCTTATGCTCTTCTTTATGAGTAGTGACTGGAAGTCATTCGATGTGAATTCGGTACCATTGTCTGACCTCATTCTCTTGATGATCCCATAGGGGGCAGTATCAGCGATAAACTTCTCTGTGGCTAGAACTGTGTCACTCTTGTTTTTCAGAAAGTATACAAACACTGCACCAGAATAATCATCAGTGAATCCTATGACGTATTTGAATCCGTCCTTTGCAACTGGCTCTATAGGACCTGTTAAATCTGTGTGTACTAGTTCAAGTGGGTATTTTGCACGGGTGTCAGGCTCCCTGTTTCTACTCTGAGCAAATTTCCCTTGGATACAAATCTCACAATTCAGGTTGGACTTATCAACCTTACCTTGGATCTTCATTCCATCTACTAGATTCTGTAGTTTCAAGATATCATCGTAATTACAATGACCTAGGATTTCATGCCATGTCTGAATATCATAACAACCGTAACAACTGTCATCGCATTCCTTATAGGTGTTCAAATAGTAAAGCCTGTTGTATTTCTTTATAACAAATTTGTACCATTCTTATGGATCAGAATACTGTCATCTTGTCTGAATTCAACAGACGCCCCATTTCTTGTTGCTGCTTCAACAGAGAAAATGTCTTGTGGATATGTGGGGATAAACAATGCGTTTTGTAGCAATGTCCTCCTTTGTCTTCCCTTACTGTCCATTAGGTACACCTCAGCGTCGCCTCTCTTGAGTGCTACACCGGAAGTTCTTTTCCCATCTGCCAACTCCATGTAATGTTTCTCTGGCTTAAACGAGGTGTCAAATCGTTTAAATTTCTTGATGTCTGTGATAATATGCGATGTTGCTCCTGTATCTACCATCAGGCTTTTTGTTTTGGGATTGTTTAACTGGTCTTCACTTATTTTAAAAGCAAATGTTTGTTCTGTATCATCCACTACCTGCTTTACATTGTCTCGTGCCTTTCGTCTGCACAATGTCTCACTGTGAGTGGAGCTCTTGCAATAATTACACCAATTTGTCTTCCTCTTATTCATCTTGTATGGACATGCATTAGCTTTGTGACCTTTCTGATGACGACTGTAGCAGACAATGATGTCTTTCTCCCTTGTTGGTACAACAGGGGTGCTGATTTTCATTACATTATCAGTGCTTGTGCTGCTGTGATATTTTTCAGTGTCCTCAAAAATCCTTAACTGGGTTTTAAAGTCAGTAAACGTCATATCTTCTTTACCTTGTGTTATGTGGATTGCAAATGGTTTGAATGATTCAGGCAGGCCTTTAAGAATCATAGCGACTAATAGTCCATCACTGAGGGTCTCTCCTGCATTTCTAAGTGCTGTAATCGCTGTTTCTGTGCGTATGATATAGTCTGTGACACTTTCACATTCAGACTTCTGAAGAGATGTTAGTTCTGTGTATAAATTTATGATACGTGGCTTACCTTGGCCAGCATAATGATCTCTCAGGATTTTCAGCGCTTTTCTTCCATTATCAGTTGCTTCTCTCATTATAAGAGATAGACTTTTATCATCCAGGAATTGTATTAACTCAGCATAAGCTTCCTCATTCTTATTCCTGTCTTGCACAGGGTCTGTTCCGTCTGATGGTTCCTGAAGGATTGTTTCTTTAAGATTCATCAAGCGCAGATGGCCTAGGAATTTTGTCTCCCACAGCTCATAATTTTTCTCATCTCCATCGAAAAGCAGCCTGTTCCATCGGCTTGTTCCCTCTCTCCTGGGCCCATAACCTGTTGCCATTTTTTACTTAAGAGATAGGATAACCGGATTATAGCAGATCTTTGATGGAGGACAAACTCACACAGGCACCATGCTTTAGTTTTCTCAGGAACACACACTGCAGTCTCTGCTGCCTCTTTTTTCTTTTTTTTTTTTTTTAGTGAGTGCAACTTTATTTAAACACTTCCTGGTTAACAAACAGACAACATATTCATATGACTGTAGATCAATGGATAAGCTGTATAAGGGCATATAAACAAAATGTCATATATCTTAACAATGACAAGAGTTATCTTTTTAGCCTTCAGTAAGGGTAGCCTTGTAAAAACCACTATAAGCAGCCATTCTTCTCGTTGACCACTAGAGATGGGCTTCAACATCCTCCAACTCAGCTCTAACCCAAATTCTGAACTTCCACTTTGTTGTACTTCCATTCCCCACTCTGCAGTTCCCGGGAGCACTCAAGTACAAAAAGTTCAAAGTTGAGTTTAAAGGATGCCCAAGCTCCTCTCTACTGACCACCAATGTAAGGGGCACTGAAAACCCGCTGAATGAGTCAGTAAGCCCCCGGGATCATCCCAATTCAGCAAACAGCCGGTTTCCATCCTTCCAGCAGAGTGATAAGAAGATGGGATCTTCCTAGCTTGCATGTGAGAGACACTGTTATGGGATCCTGTCAATGCATAGCACACAGTGGCGTAGCGTGGGGGGTGCTGGGGGGGCCAGCCGCACCGGGCGCAAAATCTGGGGGGGGGGGGGGCGCAGTGTCATGCTGCCATTTAGGAGCCTGCTCAGCCATCCTTAGTGTAGGAATCAGGTAGGTCTCTGTAGTGGTCAGTGTAATTGTCAGGTAGGTTTCTGTAGTGGTCAGGTAGGTCAGTGTAGTTGTCAGGTAGGTCAGTGTAGGGATCAAGTAGGTCTGTGTAGTGCTCAGGTAGGTCTGTGAAGTGCTCAGGTAGGTCAGTGTAGGAATCAGGTAGGTCTGTGTAGTGCTCAGGTAGGTCAGTGTAGGGATCAAGTAGGTCTGTGTAGTGCTCAGGTAGGTCAGTGTAGTGGTCAGGAAGGTCAGTGTAGGTGTCAGTATAGAAATTTGGTAGGTCAGTGTAGTGATCAGGTTGGTTAGTGCAGGAATAAGGTAGGTCAGTGTAGGTGTCTGTGTAGCGGTCAGGTAGGTCTGTGAAGTGCTCAGGTAGGTCTGTGAAGTGCTCAGGTAGGTCTGTGTAGTGCTCAGGTAGGTCAGTGTAGGTATCAGGTAGATCTGTGTAGTGGTCAGGAAGGTCAGTGTAGTGGTCAGGAAGGTCAGTGTAGTGGTCAGGAAGGTCAGTGTAGGTGTCAGTATAGAAATTTGGTAGGTGTCAGTGTAGTGATCAGGTTGGTTAGTGCAGGAATAAGGTATGTCAGTGTAGGTGTCTGTGTATTGGTCAGGTAGGTCTGTGTAGGTGTCAGTATAGTAATCAGGTAGGTCAGTGTAGGAATAAGGTAGGTCTGTTTAGTGATCAGTTAGGTCAGTGTAGGTGTCAGTGTAATGGTCTAATAGGTTTGTGTAGGGGGAGCAAATTACTTACCTTGCCCTGGGCGCTGACAACCCACGCTACGGCACTGATTGCACATTGTGAACTGTGAAACCTTTCCCCTGCTGAGGAATGCGATCAGGAACCATCAATTATGCCAAGTGCTGTTCTTTCTTATGCCTGTTTGACCGCTCTGTGACAGCCAGGAGGGTCAGAACTTCCGGTAAGAGGCTACGGGTGTCAGCATTGGGTGTGATCCATTTCCCTTACTATTCACTGGTGATTGGCTGATTGGATCTGGTCCTTTTCTTTACCTGCAGTTTATCCTAACAGACTGTCTATGGACTTTATTGTTGTGATGGATTGTGCAATATATGTTTGGCGCAGCTCCTAATATACATTTACTATCTTATATGGACTGTGATCTTCCTATTGAGCTAGCTGCCTCTTGTACATATATTTTTTGTATCTCTTGTCTTAAGTGCAAATATTCCCTTTTTTTCTTGTACCAATGTAAGGGGCATTGTCCCCCCCAAAAGGATGATTTTAGCAGAAGTACAGAGTTTGGGCTAGAGATGAGTTTGTTTGATGCCAAAGCTCATCTCTCCTGACCACCAATGTAAGGGGCATTATCCCCCCAAAACACTCCACCTATCCTGACCTCGGCTTGGCCTAAAACCTTTCATCTGCCTGATATCCTGTTGCCAACGTCTGCCTGCACCTTGACCATTCTGTGCCTGCCATTTTATGTTTGCATCTGATCATCCGTTGCTGACCTGGCTTGTCTGACTTTGCATCCAGTTACTCATGTGTCCTACTCTGCATGGTGCCTGGTGATGCTGGTCCTTCATTCGCTGTGTGTCTGTATCTACTGTTCCTGCTGCCATCCGCTGCTTCAGCTATCCAGCTGTCAGGGTTACCTGATCCGAGGCCGAGGTGCTGAGAGGGCTCCCCTTGCGGCTCAGTGCGGCACACCCCTGGAGATGGTACAGAGGGTGTGGCGCCCCAAGTGGCACGGGTTACCAGCTTCAGGTAGGTAGGTAGAACCAGAAGCAATCCGAGGGTGAACTGGAACAGGCTGGAACCACAGCAGGGTAGGAGTCTTCAAGAGCTCTGGAGCAGACGGGCTACCTTGTGCCGAGGAATAGTCTCTGGTAGCGGAGACAGGAACTGGCCGAGGTCTGGGACTGGAGCAGGCAGCGGGAACCGTGGTACAGGCCGAGGTCATGCACAGGAGACAACCAGAATAGCCGAGGTCTTGAAGCAAGCCGGGGTCATACACGGTAGGTAACAGAAGCACAGTCAGTGGGAGAAGCCAAGGGTCAAACCAGGAGCAGGAGATCAAACGGAATCAGGAACAAGCCGAGGTCACAACAGGAAGTCCAAGCAGGAGACAGGAAGCACAGGAAGCTGAGAGATAATCCAGTGTAACGTTAGAAAACCATACCCCGTGAAGAAACCATACCCTCGTCACTTCCTGTGAGAAACAGCTGAGCAGCGAAGGAGTGCGCATGCTCAGAGAGCCGGAAACATCATGGAAGAGCAGAGAAGATGACAAGTGCGCATGCTCAGAAGGTATGAAATAATTACGGTAGTGAAAGTAATGTTAAGCTTGCGGCGGTTACATAAAACAGCGCGGCTGCACTATGAGACATCTCTGCTCCTATCCTTGTAACTTTCCTGATGTGGGCTAATAAATATGAAAGCGGTGGCGGGTGTATGAGATGTAAATGTCGGCTCCGTGATCTGCTTTTATATTTATTACCCCAGATCAGGGAAGTGACAGGGAGAGGAGCGGAGATCACTCATAGTGCAGAGGAGCTGTTTTAATGTAACGGCGGCAAGTATAACGTTAAACACACTGCCGTGAGAAATCCATACCCTCCGGAAGTGACGAGGGTATGGTTTTCTCACGGGTATGGTTTTTTCACGGAACACCAGCAATGAGTCTAATGCTATGGCCACCTTTTATAGGCCAGCAGAGGGCAGTGTCAATTGAGGCAGGAATGACCATTGCTATTGCTGGCAATGTTGCCAGTTCTCCTACGGCCATTTCCCTGATGGGCCAGCAGAGGGCTGTGTCGATTGAGCCAGGAGAGTCCATTGCTATTACTGGAAATGTTGCCAGTTCTCCTATGGCCATTTCCCTGACACCAGCCCAGCTCTGGTGACACACCTGTCACACACCTCTGCGACCAACAGAAGATCTTGCAGGCACTCTTACTCCACCGTACTCTCGCGGCCACTGTTGCAACACCAGTGGTCCTTGAGCCGGGGCTGTACCAAAGGTCTCCTTTTACATGCCAGGCTCTGCCACAAGGTAAGTGATAAATAATCTCTATTCTTGTGGTCAATGGTAAAAAGGAAACCAGGTATTTTGAATATTTAGTGATTTCCATTTCAAATTCATAAAATCTAGCTGACTCAGGTGATTAGGAAAAGTTAACCTGAGTTATTGAGTATATCAAGTTGTAGATTCTAATCCAAAATGTGTGAACTTGGGGCCACCATGTGAGGTACCTGGTGCCCAGTTGGCCACACCCTTTATTGGGCATTTGCTTTAGGTCTGACTGAGCCAGTGTCAGATCCTCACATCAGTGCTAGCTGGTCCTGGGAGTGATAGTCTGCAAGCAAATGTATGTGCTGGAGGTTGAGGAGAAGGGATTGTATATACTGGATTTTATATAGTTCACGTCCCCACACATTTCTTCAATCAAGTGGGCATCCCATATGCACCCTTCCCCATCCAACTTCATTTACGCTAAATAAAAAATAAAAAAACAAAGCTGCAATGACTGCTTCTTGTCTGCGAGTGTCTGGAAATGTATGTGCCTGGCTGTGCAGGGCGGGAGACAGACCACATTCACCAGTGGCCCCTACGGGGTTAGCATTACATATGTATAAGGGGTCACAGGCTACATGCTAGGGGTCTATTGTTTTCATTCTCCGTCTGACTTATATTAGCAGTCTGAAGATCTGGGAACTACTGATTGTGATGAGGATAAAGAATTCTTAAAATGTTTTCCCCACATATTGGGGCATGTGGCTTGGTAGGGTTAGGGGGGGGGGGGGTTCCTGATCTGCCAGATGGTCAGAGGTCAGAGGTACCCAAAACTTTTTTTTGTGTGAGGTCCCCTTGACATCTATACCAGACCCTTGCCAGGGACAAAGGTCGGGTGTATATTTTTAGGTGAAATCCCACTTTTTTATTTTTGGGCGGTGCCCAACCCCCATGCCAGTTATTTCACAGCCCCTTGCTTATTGGTCTCAAAAATGGCCCCAACTTTAGTCATATTCTGTAAAAGTTTGTTGTAGAGGAACTCAAGTGTCCTTCACAGAGCCCTGACCTCGTCCCTACTGAACACCTTTGGGATGAATTGTAACTCTGATGCTGGGCCAGGTGTTCTCATCCAACACCAGTCCTGTCCTTTGGGGGTTCTTGAGCAAAGAACCCTGCCAATAATGGTAATAGGGTCATCTCACTCCTAATGGATACACTATATGGCCTGAATGATGCAGACAGCCCTCCAAATGAAGGCGTTCAGGTGTCTCCAGTGAAGAGTCCTTGTAATTCTCCATCATACAAAGACACTGTAGACCAGTGGTCCTCAACCCTGGCCTACAGGGCCCACTAACAGGCCAGATTTTAGGTATTACCTTGGGGAGATGCAGACTAGAGTACTGCAATCACTGAGCAGCAAATGATATCACCTGGGATGTATTTCAGTTATCTTGAAAATCTGGCCTGTTAGTGGGCCCTGTAGGGCCAGGTTTGAGGACCACTGCTGTAGAAAATTGTGCTCTTCCAACCTTGTGGTAATAGTTGGATGAAGACCCTTTTCTGTTCCACCATGACTGTGCCCCCCCTGTGTACAAAGTCAGCTCCATAAAGTTATGATGTGACCAGTTTGGTGCGTAGGAATTTGAGTGTCCTTCACAGAGCCCTGACCTCCTCCCTACTGAACACCTTTGACTTTGAGAAGAGTTGGCAAGTCAATGGTGAGCCAGTTCTTCTCATTAAACTTTAGTACCCGACCTCACAAATGGGCATAAATTCCCACAGACACCCTCCAAAATCTTGTGGAAAGTCTTCCCGGAAGAGTGGAGGATGTTATAACTGCAACTCCATATTAATGGCTGTAACAGAGCTCCAATACCCAGCCTAGGTATCTCCGCTGTATAATCCTTGAAGCTGAGGAAGTACTAAAATATCCAAGGCAAAGTCCCCCCCCAGTAACTGGACGACACACAGTTCTGGGAGTCAAACTAGAATGAATCGTTTATTCCAAAACACAAACACAAGAGATCTACAATCTAAGAAAACCCCTCCCTCTTCGAGCCATTCCACACACAAAGCTGAACATCCCATAATAACCTTACTCTAGCCAGACAGGAACAATAGGACAATAGAATGCAGGTATTTAACAATAACAAACCCCCACCCATCTCCTGAGGGACACTGCTCCCTCACTCTTTCAACACAAACCACACTCTTAGTGTCCATTCTGCAACAATGGCTATGGCGAAAGGGAAAATATAACAAGGCCCATGGTTTTTTAATTGAGCTGTCCATAAAGACATGGTTTGACCAGTTTCGTGTAGAGGAACTCAAGTGGCTTGCCTTCAACCCTACTGAACATCTTTAGGTTGAATTGTAATGCCCATGGTGAGCAAGGTCTTCTCATCCAACATCAGAACCTGACCTCACAAATGTTCTTTTGGCTTGTTGGACCCAAATTCCTACAGACATACTCCAGACTTTCATGGAAAGCCTTCCTAGAAGAATGGAGCCAGCTCTATAAAGAAATGGTTTGGTGAGTTTGGTGTGCAGGAACTCGAGTGTTCTGAGCAGAGTCCTGACCTCAACCCTACTGAACGTCCTGACCTCACAAATGGGCACAGAGCTACACTGATGCATGTCCTTACTATCTGCCTGGGGTTCAGCTTTAAATCTCCTCTGCATTGCATTGAATCATGCCATCTCACGTTCTTCTTCCTCTGCAGATCTCTTTCCTCTCGTCCTTCTTTGCTGAAATATTTTTACCACGTTGTCATTTTTTTCTCCCCGAATTTCCAGGAGTTAAGTAACTGTGTAATGGGAGCCATAAAGGGACGTTTAAATTGGGAGAAAGTATAATGTTTCCATTAAGAAAGCCAGGTGATTGGTTTTCATGAACATAAAGATTCCTCTGCAGCTTCCTAAAATCCGTTTAATGTAGATAGCTAAATGTGAATTATTCATATTTCAGTGGCGATGGACAATAAAACATATGTTCGCTGCCCTGAGATACGGGGATGGCAAGGAGAGGCGCTGGAAGAGCATCGCACAGCTGCCACAGAGGAGTCCAGGTGTATTCACCATCAGGCGAGCTCGCAGATTGCGGCAAAGGGAACAAATACTGTTTTTTTTATTTATTTTCTTTAATTTGGTTAGTATTAATGTAGACCAACTGCCAAAAAAACCCCCCCAAAACAGCTCATTAAAAGAAAGATAACCTAAAAATCTTTTTTTAGCTTCCTTAATCACCTTTAAGCCAAAGCTGTACTCTGCAGTACTTATTTTCTGCCACTAGGTGTCCAGTGCAGGTTGATTGCACAGTAACAGTAAAGAACCCCCTGCGTTGCCTGAGGTTAAAACGCTTCTCCTCTAATCGCATTGTATGCCCTTGAGTCCTCATGCAATCCCTTCGACTGAACAGCTTTTTTTCTATACTGAGATCACCATTGAGGTATTTATAAATTGCTATCATGTCCCCTCTCAGGCGTCTCTTCTCCAGGGAGAATAAATCAAGCGATTGTAGATGCTCTTCATAATTAAGGTCCTCCAATCAACCAATTCGTTTACTTGCCCTTCTCTGGACTTTCTCCAGCTCCAACACATCCCTCCTGAGGACTGGCGACCAGAACTGGACAGAATGCTCCAGATGCGGTCGGACCAGAGTTTTATAAAGTGGAAGGATTATAGTCTTATCTCTGGAATACATCCCTTTCTTTATGAATGCTAATATTCTGCCGGCCTTGGCCGCTGCAGCTTGACATTGCATGCTATTGCTTAGTCTATCATCAACCAAGACTCCCAGATCTTTCTCCATTTTTGATTCCCACAAATGTTCCCCCCCTAAAGTGTATTGTGCTTTTATGTTTTTAGTCCCCCAAGAGCAAAACCTTACACTTCTCCACATTAAACCTCATTTGCCATGTTGTTGCCCACTCTGTTATTTTGTCCAGGTCATTCTGTAGGATATCTGCTTCATGCTGTGCAATTATTGCCCTGCCCAATTTTGTGTCATCTGCAAAAACTGATATTGAACTACTGATCCCGTCCTCAATGCTGTTTATGAATAAATTGAACAAGATTGGTCCCAGGACTGAGCCTTGGGGGACCCCACTTACCACCCCAGACCAGTCTAAGTATGCGCTGTTTATTACCACCCTTTGGACACGCCCATTTAGCCAATTCCGTATCCAAGAGCAAACCCTGCGGTCGATACCTGTAGACCTTATTTTATAAATTAAGCGCTTGTGGGGAACTGTATCAAACGCCTTGGCGAAATCCAGGTACACCACATCCACTGGTCTCCCCCTATCTAGGTACACCACATCCACTGGTCTCCCCCTATCTAGCTCACAGCTCACCTCCTCGTAGAATGTTAAGAGATTGGTTTGACAAGAACGCCCATTTGTAAACCTGTGCTGATTACTGCTGATGATGTTGTTGTCTTTAGCAAACTCTACGATATATAGTCCCTTATCATCCCCACCAGAAGTTTACATACTATCGATGTCAGACTGACAGGTCTATAATTTCCCAATTTGAAGTAATCCAAACCATATTCTCAGTGTCCATTAAGTATCCGTCTTTCACTCCCAGTGACAATGAGTACTGTCACAGATGCTGCCATCCCATGTGAATCTGGTGGCCATCTTTGGTCAGGCAGAATCTTTTTTAGGACCCTGGTTCCTGGGCTTGGTGCACATTTAGCATGTGGGTAGTGTAGGGACAGGTGAGAAAAAAACAGAAAAGAAAAAAACTGAAAGGACCCCCAGGGGTTTTCTGGCAGCAAATAAGCAAGACTGTAAGTGAGAGAAAAATTACATCTTTATTGAAGACTTAATAAAATCCATTAAAAATAAAAAGCGTAAGCTATGAGCTTTGGTTACAACAATATATGCAGTTGTCCGAAATTCCTAAGATAAGGTCACAATTACCCATTGAAAGAGGACTCCGATGCATTTCGACCTGTACAGTAAGGTCTTCCTTAAGGGGTATGTGATGTCTACAAAAAATATTGCACAATTAGAGAACATGTAATGTTACATCGGATATACTGACATCATACAGATGTAGATAACATACAAACATGAAGCTTTACCTAAGCAATAGTGACTATAGGAACTTCCCCAGGGTAAGGGACAGGTCACCCATCCGTCAGGGACAGTGAATAGCAATAGGGATAGGTTCCAGACAGGTAGGGAACAGATAGGTACATGCCATCCTTCCTGGAAGCTTCCCCATTTGGGCACAGACCGGCCAGGCCGCATTCCACCTCTCAAGACAAATGCTGTCAGTAGATCTGAGACCTGCTCTGCTACATATCGCTGTTAGATTCCGTGAGTGCCCCCCGGTCGGGTGCCTTCCTGTTGGGCTTGTTGTGTACTTTAGTGTTAATACAAGTTCAATTTCTGCAAATGAACTCTGAGTTTTTACTGCCGCGGCACCATGCTGCACCCACCTACATCCCTGTCTGTGAGATCTCCCTCACTTCCTGTACTGATCACCACACAGGAAGTCAAGGAAAATCTGTCCAACAAAGTCACAGACAGCAACACAACCCCGTCCTATTGAATGCCACAACATAAAGGGTTTGGGCTGGAGATTGGCAGTTCTAATTTAATGTTGGTTAAATAAAATAAATAAATAATTACCTAACATGATTTTTGATCAATAAATACGACTCCCTGACTTGAAAGCGTTCTTAGCCCCGGTCTGAATTGCGCACGCTTTATTTTTTTCCCTAATAGATCACATTAAGCTGTTCTGACATCTGTTAAACGATTTATTTTCCTAAAAGCAAATGAAAGAGATTTGCTAATTCCCCGAGTCACTTCATGAATATAGAACTCAGGAGAGGAGGCGAACACGGGAAGGCGGATTAAATCTCCGGGGTTCTCCGACGTCTCAGATCTTCCTTCCCTTCCGATTTGCATCACTCAGGATCTGGCAGATTGTACAAACACTGACACGCCATATTAGGAGGTGAGCAACGGCGGGCCACAGACGGGCGCTTCAAACACCTATCAAGTGCTTTAAGCGGCTTTAAAGTTGTGATGGAATAATTTTAATGCGAAAAGTGGAGATTCAGCCAAACGCCAAGCTGAAACACCTACAGAGGGACAACTTTACCTGCCGATAATGAATCAAGGATCACTCAGACTTCTGTGTCCCCCCCCCAACATCACCTATGTAATAAGGCTACAGAACGTGTCACCGCCCCGCCTCCTGCATCTATCATCTGTTTACTATTTACACCAATCAGCCATAACATTATAATATTGAGTAGATCCCCCTTTCCTGACCCATCGAGGCATGGACTCCACTAGATCCCTGAAGGCATGCTATAGTATCTGGCACCAAGCCGTCACTAAAGTAAGACCTCGGACAGAGGGGTGGCTGTGGATGTGGTATACTTGGACAGAGGGGTGGCTGTGGATGTGGTATACTTGGACAGAGGGGTGGCTGTGGAAGTGGTATACTTGGACAGAGAAGTAGCTGTGGATGTGGTATACTTGGACAGAGGGGTGGCTGTGGATGTGGTATACTTGGACAGAG
Source organism: Pelophylax lessonae (assembly GCF_965119305.1). Taxonomy (NCBI): domain Eukaryota; kingdom Metazoa; phylum Chordata; class Amphibia; order Anura; family Ranidae; genus Pelophylax; species Pelophylax lessonae. The sequence continues at coordinate 1,665,543 of NC_138772.1, read as the reverse complement.
GGGTGGCTGTGGACATGGTATACTTGGACAGAGGGGTGGCTGTGGACATGGTATACTTGGACAGAGGGGTGGCTGTGGTATACTTGGACAGATTGGTGGCTCTGGATGTGGTACACTTGGGCAGAGGGGTGGCTGTGGATGTAGTATACTTGGACAGAGGGGTAGCTGTGGATGTGGTATACTTGGACAAAGGGGTGACTGTGGATGTGGTATACTTGGACAGAGGGGTAGCTGTGGATGTGGTATACTTGGACGGAAGGGGTGGCTGTGGACGTGGTATACTTGGACAAAGGGGTGACTGTAGATGGGGTATACTTGGACAAAGGGGGCTGTGGACGTGGTATTCTTGGACAGAGGGATAGTTGTGGATGTGGTATACTTGGGCAGAGGGGTGGCTGTGGACGTAGTATACTTGGACTTGAACTTGGGACCTCCAGTGTGTCTGCCAATGACTCTACTTGCTGAGCCACCTGCAATGCTGGACAGCTCCTTGGACAGCTCCTTGGACAGCTCCTTGGACAGCTCCTTGAATGATCCTGCTGTGAATCTTTATTGCCTTGAACCTTGAACCCTTTGCTCCTCCCATGAACTTCCTGTTATAAGCCATGTCTTTGCACTTCCTAGTTGCCAGAATATTGTGCCTTCAACAGCCGATATCTCGCTTGTCTCTCCTGCTGCCGTCCGTATCTTTGCTATCATCCGTTATCGACACTTGGCTTGTTCCTCGACTACGCTTTTGCCTAATCCCGACCTGCAACTACTTGTTACCGACGTTTGGCTATTCCTAGACTACGCTTCTGCTTGATCCTGACCTGCTAGATCTGCTTCTGGACCCTGGCTTGCTCACCTCCTGGACCGCGATCTGGTACTAACACGCAGCAAAATCCATCTCCACCATCAGGAGCGCTGGTGAAGACCGGTTAGTACTTAGATTCCGCACCTCAGGTGAGCCTGCGTCATCTGCCAGTGTGACCTGCCTGTGTTCCTATCCAGATGGTTCCTGTGTAAGCTGCTATAGCTATTGGTCTTTGAAGCCTGACTCCAGATCGTGACAGAATATTCTGGCCCAAAACATGGAGGCCATTGTAGCAGCTGCTGTGGCTCCTTTCAGGGTACAAATCTCTGAGTTGCAGGCGTTTGGTACTACCTACCAGGAAAAGTTTGCTGAGTTACAAACTGAAGTGAAAGGGCTACAAGAGGAGATCCTTGATCTGCACAGGCAGTTGCGGGACATGCGTTCTCGAGATGCTGTTGCGGTTGATACTAGCACACGAATGCCCCTCCCACTCAAGTTTAATGGCAACCATCACAATTACAGAGGTTTCCTTAATCAATGTCGTATATACTTTGAGGTGCAACCTGCTGCATTTACTTCTGACAGGAAAAAGGTGCTGTTTATCATCAACCTCCTGACTGAGGAAGCCTTAGCCTGGGCCTCCCCTTATGTGGAGAAAGGTGATGTCATCCTGGATAATTTCAATAATTTTGTGGCTGCCATGAATCAAGTTTTTGATGATCCTAACCGCTGCGCTACTGCTGAGGCAAAATTGCACAATTTACGGCAGGGGAGGCGCTCTGTTGCAGAGTACACAACTGAGTTCAGACGTTGGATTTCAGATACCAATTGGAACAGGGCCGATCCTAGGGTCACAGGCGCCTGGGTGCAGAAATGTTTCTGGCGCCCCCACATGGGCGTGGTCATCTTACTAACTCCTCCCCTTTACAATTGTTTCTATGGCAATGGCTCAAACACAGAGATGCTCCCCTAAGAAGTCTTCCTTACCCCGGGACCCTCCCACGATCTCTTAACAATAAACAAATTACAGTAAGAGAAGCAGGGTACTCTAATGGGAATTAGAGGGGGGTCTCTCTAATAGACACAAAGAGGACATCTGTTAGAGAGTGTGTTAGACAGAGCCCCCAGACAGGAGATGGTAAGAGACTGCAGACTTGATACAAGAGATGGTCAGAGACTGCGGATATGATACAAGAGATCAATGCATTGATGCAGCCTCATCAGTGCCCACCAAATGCAGCCTCATCAGTGCCCACCAAATGCAGTCTACCAGAGCCCACCAAATGCAGCTTACCAGAGCCCACCAAATGCAGTCTACCAGTGCCCACCAAATGCAGATTACCAGTACCCACAAAATGCAGATTACCAGTGCCCACCAAATGCAGATTACCAGTGCCCACCAAATGCAGCCTACCAGTGCCAACCAAATGCAGCCTTATCAGTGCCCACCAAATGCAGCCTACCAGAGCCCACCAAATGCAGCCTACCAGTATCCACCAAATGCAGCTTACCAGAGCCCACTAAATGTAGCTTAAGAGTGCCCAGCAAATGCAGGTTACTTGTGCCCACCAAATGCAGGTTACTAGTGCCCACCAAATGCAGCCTACCAGTGCCCACCAAATGCAGCCTACCAGTGCCCACCAAATGCAGCTTACCAAAGCCCACCAAATGCAGCCTACCAGTGCCCACCAAATGCAGCTTACCAGAGCCCACCAAATTCAGTTTACCAGTGCACACCAAATTCAGCCTACCAGTGCCCACTAAATGCAGATTACCAGTGCCCACCAAATGCAGATTACCAGTGCCCACCAAATGCAGCCTACTAGTGCCCACCAAATGCAGCCTACCAGTGCCCACCAAATGCAGCTTACCAGAGCCCACCAATGCAGCTTACCAGAGCCCACCAAATGCAGCCTACCAGTGCCCACCAAATGCAGCCTACCAGTGCCAACCAAATGCAGCCTTATCAGTGCCCACCAAATGCAGCCTACCAGAGCCCACCAAATGCAGCTTACCAGTGCCAACCAAATGCAGCTTACCAGTGTCCACCAAATGCAGCTTACCAGAGCCCACTAAATGTAGCTTACCAGTGCCCACCAAATGCAGCCTACCAGTGCCCACCAAATGCAGCCTACTAGTGCCCACCAAATGCAGATTACCAGTGCCCACCAAATGCAGATTACCAGTGCCCACCGAATGCAGCCTACTAGTGCCCACCAAATGCAGCCTACCAGTGCCCACCAAATGCAGCCTACCAGTGCCCACCAAATGCAGCTTACCAGAGCCCACCAATGCAGCTTACCAGAGCCCACCAAATGCAGCCTATCAGTGCCCACCAAATGCAGCCTACCAGTGCCCACCAAGTGCAAGCCTACTAGTGCCCACCAAACGCCAGTGCCCACCAAATGCAGATTACCAGTGCCCACCAAATGCAGCCTACCAGTGCCCACCAAATGCAGCTTACCAGTGCCTACCAAATGCAGCTTACCAGTGCCCACCAAATGCAGCTTACCAGTGCCCACCAAATGCATCTTACCAGTCCCCACTAAATGCAGCCTACCAGAGCCCACCAAATGCAGATTACCAGTGCCTACCAAATTCAGCTTACCAGAGCCCACCAAATGCTGCTTACGAGTGCCCACCAAATGGAGCCTTAACAGTGCCCATCAAATGCAGCCTACCAGTGCCCACCAAATGCATCTTACCAGTCCCCACCAAATTCAGCCTACCAGTGCCCACCAAATGCAGATTGCCAGTGCCCACCAAATGCAGCCTACCAGTGCCCACCAAATGCAGCCTTATCAGTGACCACCAAATGCAGCCTACCAGAGCCCACCAAATGCAGCCTTATCAGTGCCCACCAAATGCAGCCTACCAGAGCCCACCAAATGCAGCTTACCAGTGCCAACCAAATGCAGCCTACCAGTGCCCACCAAATGCAGCTTACCAGAGCCCACTAAATGTAGGTTACCAGTGCCCACCAAATGCAGCTTACCAGTGCCCACCAAATGCAGCCTACTAGTGCCCACCAAATGCAGCTTACCAGTGCCCACCAAATTCAGCCTACCAGTGCCCACCAAATTCAGCCTACCAGTGCCCACAAAATGCAGATTACCAGTGCCCACCAAATGCAGATTACCAGTGCCCACCAAATGCAGCCTACTAGTGCCCACCAAATGCAGCCTACTAGTGCCCACCAAATGCAGCTTACCAGTGCCCACCAAATTCAGCCTACCAGTGCCCACCAAATGCAGATTACCAGTGCCCACCAAATCCAGTTTACCAGTGCCCACCAAATGCAGCCTACTAGTGCCCACCAAATGCAGCCTACCAGTGCCCACCAAGTGCAAGCCTACCAGTGCCCACCAAATGCCAGAGAGAGAAAGAAAAACAGAAAGAGAAAGGTGAAATGTATCTGTAATCAGGAGAGATTTCTATTCACTAAAAAGGCAGGCACCATTTTACCAGTACCACATAAACTACATATGGCTACCTTAGACTCACCTTGAAGCACACAATGTGCTGTGCAGATGTGGCAGGCAGGCAGGGCACTGTGTTGTCGCTGAGGGCGGCTGACCTTGAACTTGAGGCCGAAGTGCCACTTTCTCCCTTCAGGAGAAACCGATGCAATTTTTCGATTATGCGCTATAAATAAAAAAAACAGCGTAAATTCTGAAAAAAAAAAAGTAGTATTTCTCACTTTATGCTATATAATATTACCAAGAGCACTACACAGATAAACTAAAAGTAGGGGGCCAGACTGGCCCCCCTACTTTTAGTTAATCTGTGTATCGCTCTTGGTGTAATATTATATAGCAGAAAGTGAGACTTTTTTTTCGTTTATAGCGCATAATCTAAAAATCGCATCAGTTTCTCCTGAAGGGAGAAAGTGGCATCTCAGCCTCCGGTTCAAGCTCAGTCGCCCTCAGCGCAAACACAATGCCCTGCCTGCCTGCCACAGCTGCACAGCACATTGTGTGCTTCTAGCTGAGTCTAAGGTAGCCATATGTATTTGGTCATATCCTAGGTAGCTAGGCATACATACATTTTTTTTTTTTAATGCTGTACTGGCCCGGCCCCCATAATTGCAGAGTGATCAGTGTGCCCCCATAATTGCAGAGTGACCAGCGTGCCCCCTTCAATGCAGAGTGACCAGCGTGCCCCCTTCAATGCAGAGTGACCAGCGTGCCCACATCAATGCAGAGTGACCAGCGTGCCCACATCAATGCAGAGTGACCAGCGTGCCCCCTTCAATGCAGAGTGACCAGCGTGCCCACATCAATGAAGAGTGACCAGCGTGCCCCCTTCAATGCAGAGTGACCAGCGTGCCCCCATGGCCCCATCAATGCAGAGTGACCAGCATGCCCCCTTTAATGCAGAGTGACCAGCGTGCCGCCATCAATGCAGTGACCAGTGTGCCCCCTTCAATGCAGAGTGACCAGCGTGCCCCCATCAATGCAGAGTGACCAGCATGCCCACATCAATGCAGAGTGACCAGCGTGCCCCCATCAATGCAGAGTGACCAGCATGCCCCCATGCCCCCTTCAATGCAGAGTGACCAGCATGCCCCCTTCAATGCAGAGTGACCAGCATGCCCCCATCAATGCAGAGTGACCAGCGTGCCCCCATCAATGCAGAGTGACCAGTGCACTTACCTGATTTGCAGCGGCGGCTTCTCCTCAGTCCCCCATGTCTTCTCGAGTCCTCCCGCCTCCTCCTCATTTGCCAATGGCATGGGTTTGCCTTTCGGCCAATCAGGAAACAGGTCTCGGACCCACTCCCAGGAGGAGGATCCGTGTGACACTGGCGAATATTCACACAATTGTTACACAAATGGGTGGGCTAGGACGCTGTGGTGGCAGGCGGGCAGGCGCTGTGGTGGCAGGCGGGCAGGCGCTGTGGTGACAGGCGGGGCCCTGTGGTTGCAGGTGGGCAGGCGCTGTGGTGGCAGGCGGGCAGGCGCTGTGGTGGCAGGCGGGGCCGTGTGGTGGCAGGCGGGCAGGCCCTGTGGTGGCAGGCGGGGCCCTGTGGTGGCAGGCGGGCAGGCCCTGTGGTGGCAGGCGGGCAGGTGCTGTGGTGGTAGGCGGGCAGGCGCTGTGGTGGCAGGTGGGCAGGCGCTATGGTGGCAGGCGGGGCCCTGTGGTGGCAGGCGGACAGGCGCTGTGGTGGCAGGTGGGCAGGCACTGTGGTGGCAGGCAGGCGCTGTGGTGGTAGGCCGGCAGGCCCTGTGGTGGCAGATGGGCAGGCGCTGTGGTGGCAGGCGGGCAGGCCCTGTGGTGGCAGGCGGGGGCCCTGTGGTGGAAGGCGGGCAGGCACTGTGGTGGCAGGTGGGCAGGCGCTGTGGTGGTAGGTGGCAGGCCCTGTGGTGGCAGGCGGGGCCCTGTGGTGGCAGGCGGGCAGGCGCTGTGGTGGTAGGCGGGCAGGCGCTGTGGTGGCAGATGGGCAGGCGCTGTGGTGGCAGGCGGGCAGGCCCTGTGGTGGCAGGCGGGGCCCTGTGGTGGCAGGCGGGCAGGCACTGTGGTGGCAGGTGGGCAGGCGCTGTGGTGGTAGGCGGCAGACCCTGTGGGGGCAGGCAGGGCCCTGTGGTGGCAGGCGGGCAGGCGCTGTGGTGGTAGGCGGGCAGGCCCTGTGGTGGCAGGTGGGGCCCTGTGGTGGCAGGCGGGCAGGCGCTGTGGTGGTAGGCGGGCAGGCCCTGTGGTGGCAGGCCGCAGGCGGGCAGGTGCTGTGGTGGCTGGGCGGGCACTGGGCAGGCACTGTGGCAGGCAGAGGGCACTGTGGGGTCTGTCAGGTGTCGCTGAGGCCTGATGGCAGCTGAGGGGCAGTGAGGCTGAGCCAGGCTGAGTGAGCTTCAATAAAATTGTCAATCATCATGTCTTACTCACTCTTGAGGCTGAGAAGAACTAGCAGCACAGCAGACGCCGGTTTCTTCAGGGGCAGGGCAGGCACTTCTTTATTGCTCTCCTCTTCAGCCAGGGGCCAGGCACTTCTTTTATTTTGTTCTTTTTTTTCTTCCTCGGGCACAGGCTCTACACGCGCACAGAAAGCGCGCCACTGGAGGGGGTGGGGGTGGGGCGGCAGCCTGTTTACTCACAGCAGCGGCGGACGTGGAGCAATCGGTTCCTCCGCTCTGAATACTGGGGCGGCGGGCCGTCTCCGGGCATATGACGTCACTGGTTGCTAGATGCTAAGCGGTTCTAGCAACCAGTGATACAACAGCAGCAGGACTCGAACAACAGAAAGCAGAGGCTGCCGGGCACGGTGACGGGCTGGTCAGTAAGTAAGCGGCAGCGGCGCGCTGTGTTGGGATTGGGAGAAACGGGAAGGATGGTAGTCTGGGCTGGCTCTGCAGTATCACAGTGAAGTGGAGACTAGAGTCACTGGCAGGCAGCTTCGGCCGACGCCGGGCGGGCGCCCCCCCCTTTTTGACAGTTTGAAGCGCCTGGGTGCGGTGCACCTCCCGCACCCGCCCAGGACCGACCCTGAATTGGAATCCAGCAGCGCAAAAGTAAAAGATGAGCTTGCCCGAGTAGAAAGTCCTGATGACCTTGAGGCCTTTATTAAATTATGTATTCAAATTGATCAAAGACTTACTGAAAGGAGAAAAGAGAGGCAGGGAATTCTAGGCAGTAACGGTGGAATGCGTTTTTCTACTACTCAGTATACTCCTAAGGGTCCAAGAGTTCTTCCAGGTTCTGACACTCCTGAACCTATGCAGGTGGATGCTATTAAAAGAATTACCACTCAGGAGAAAGAAAGACGACGTTCAGAAAACGTATGTCTTTATTGTGGAGAATCTGGGCATTATGCAATCAATTGTCCCAATAAATTTAAAAGAACAATTGCAGCAACAGATCTTATGATATCTGAACAAATAAACTCAATTTCTTAGTCTGTCTCTCCTTTGATTCAAGAAGCTCATAAAGTTAATTTGTTATCTTCTCATTTTGTCATCCCTGTAAAGCTTATCACTGAATGCAGTGAAATACCTTGCTCCGCTATGCTTGACTCAGGGGCCGGGGGGGAACTTCATGGACATTGAATTTGCCCAAAATAATAACATACAAGGAAGAAATAAATTTGCCCCAATTGATATGGAAACTGTGGATGGCTCACCTTTGTCTTCAGGACCTGTTACCCACGAGACTGTCCCACTTGAACTCTTAATCGAGACTGACCATCAGGAGACTATCAGCTTTCAGCTGATCACATCGCCTAAATTCCCTATCATCCTGGGCATTCCTTGGTTCTCTATCCATAATCCTTCCATCAACTGGGAGACACGTTCTTTAAAACTTACCTCTGACTATTGCAAAGAACATTGCAAAAGATCTTACCAAGTAAGCCCACCACCAACCCAGGACTCGCAAGCAGCTATGGTAACTACCCAGTCATATGAAGACCTGCCCCCACAATATCTTGAATTTAAGGATGTTTGTGATAAAAAAAATGCTGATCAGCTGCCTCCACATCGCTCTTATGATTGTCCCATTGAATTGCTTCCAGGGGCAGAGATCCCCTTTGGCCGTCTTTATTCCTTATCTGAACCTGAACTGAAGCTGCTCAGGGAGTGGCTTGATGAGAATCTAAAGAAAGGTTTTATTAGACACTCAACTTCTCCTGCTGGAGCGGCCTTATTCTTCGTAGAGAAAAAGGATTCCACCCTGCGTCCATGTATTGACTACAGGGAGTTAAATAGGATCACAATTAAAAATCGCTATCCACTTCCACTAATTCCAGAAATGCTTGAGAGACTACGCTCCGCCAAGCTCTTTACCAAATTAGATTTACAAGGGGCATACAACCTGGTCCGCATTCGTCCCGGTGATGAATGGAAAACTGCTTTCAGAACCAGATATGGACATTTTGAGTCTTTGGTTATGCCTTTTGGACTTTGCAATGCTCCCGCAACCTTCCAACATTTCATTAATGATGTTTTTCGAGATTTGTTGGATCAGTTTGTAATAGCATATTTGGATGATATTCTTATTTTTTCTGATAATTTGGAAGAACACCGCAAGCACGTCTGTACTGTCTTCGAGAGACTAAGGCGGAATCAACTTTACATTAAACTAGAGAAATGCGAGTTTGAACAAACTAAGATCCAGTTCTTGGGAGACATCATTTCTTCTGAAGGAGTGAGCATGGATCCCGATAAGATCAAAGCAGTGGTGGATTGGCCTGTCCCTAAGAATGTTAAGGAAATACAGCGATTTGTTGGATTTGCCAACTTTTACAGAAGATTTATAAGGAACTTCTCCAAGGTAATTGCTCCAATTACGCAGCTGACAAAGAAGGGGGTGCCCTTTTTGTGGTCACCAGAGACACAGGCCGCCTTTACTAAATTAAAGAATCTCTTCACTTCTGCACCAATACTGGTACATCCAGATCCAGAGCTACCTTTCATCGTAGAAGTGGATGCTTCAGATTCTGCTGTGGGAGCTATCCTTTCTCAGCGAATTGGCGAAAAAATGCAGCTCCATCCTTGTGCTTATTTCTCCCGACTGATGTCTTCTGCTGAGAAGAATTATGACATCGGAAACAAGGAGCTGCTGGCAATTAAGGAAGCATTTTCTGAATGGAGGCATCTGTTGGAAGGGGCTAAGCACTCTGTAACCGTTCTCACGGATCATAAAAATTTCGAATTTATTCGTTCTGCCAAAAGACTGTCATCTAGACAAGCACGTTGGACCCTATTCTTCTCCAGGTTCAATTTTGTTATTTCGTACCGCCCTGGGTCAAGGAACGGTAAGGCTGATGCTCTATCGCGGATGTTGTCTGGGCCTCTCCAGGAAAGCAACTCCGAATGTAAGATTCTGTCTCAAAATAACTTTCTAGGGGCCACAAGTTCTAAAACCTTTTTTAATCTTCTTAAGGAGGGGTATGAGAATGACCCACTTCTTAATCATCCTCCTAGGAACATTAATCTCAAATACAAGAACAGCTTTTGGACTCAAGCGCATCGCCTCTATGTACCTGAATCTGTTCGGGTAGAAGCCCTCAAATTGGTTCATGACTCTAAACTTGCTGGTCATTTTGGGGTTTCTAAAACAGAAGAACTATTATCACGTACCTTTTGGTGGCCTGGGTACAAGAAGGATGTCAAGAGATATGTGGCCTCGTCTCTGACATGTGCTCGCAATAAGACACCCCGATCTTCTCCTCTGGGGTTACTTCAACCACTGCCTGTTCCATCAAGACCATGGGGGTCGATTTCTATGGATTTTGTGGTTGATCTTCCCCTTTCAAAAGGGATGACCACTATCCTGGTAGTTGTTGACCATCTCACTAAGATGGCTCATTTCATACCAGTTAAAGGTGTACCCTCAGTGGAGCATACTTCAGAAGTAATGGTTCGAGAAGTTTTTAAACTACATGGAATTCCTGATGATGTAGTGTCCGACAGGGGAGTACAGTTTACCTCAAAATTTTGGAGAAATTTTTGCTCAGCTTTGGGTGTAAGAATTAATCTTTCCTCAGCTTTTCATCCTCAATCTAATGGTCAGACCGAGAGGACCAATCAAACTTTGGAGCAATACCTTCGATGTTTTGTGAGTTATCTGCAGGATGATTGGGTTGACTACCTTCCTACAGCAGAGTTTGCTTATAATAACTCTAAACATAGCTCCACTTCCCAAAGCCCCTTTTTCTTGAACACCGGATATCATCCAGTTTTTATTCCAAATCTCCCTATCTCGACTCCAATTCCTGCTGTTACCGACAGATTAACTACATTACAAGACATTCAAGAGAAACTGATCGATACATTGAAGAAAGCCCAGGAATATTACAAGAAAAACGCTGACAGACATCGTAGATCAAGCCCCACCTTTCTCATAGGTGACAAAGTTTGGTTATCTACCAAAAATTTGACGGTTCATGTTCCGTCTGCCAAATTGGGTCAAAAGTTTGTAGGACCTTTTGAGATTTCCGCTCAAATCAACCCAGTCACCTTTCGCTTAAAACTTCCTGACAATATGAAGATTCACCCGGTTTTTCACATATCACTATTCAAACCGTTTCATGAAAATCCTTTTTCGGGAAGAAGTCATCCCCCTCCTTCACCTGTGGATGTTCAGGGTGAAGAAGAATTTGTGGTGGAAATAATTCTTGACTCCAGGTTCTTTAGGAACAATTTACAATATCTGGTCCAATGGGAAGGATATGGGCCAGAGGAAAATTCTTGGGAGCCTGAAGAAAACGTTCATGCCCCTAGATTAACAAGGGAATTCCACCAAAGATTCCCTCTTAAACCTGGTCCTAAGACGTCCAGCGAGTACTGTCAGGACCCAGACTTGAACCTGGGACCTCCAGTGTGTCTGCCAATGACTCTACTTGCTGAGCCACCTGCAATGCTGGACAGCTCCTTGGACAGCTCCTTTGACAAATCCTTGAATGATCCTGCTGTGAATCTTTATTGCCTTGAACCTTGAACCCTTTGCTCCTCCCATGAACTCCCTGTTATAAGCCATGTCTTTGCACTTCCTAGTTGCCAGAATATTGTGCCTTCAACAGCCGATATCTCGCTTGTCTCTCCTGCTGCCGTCCGTATCTTTGCTATCATCCGTTATCAACACTTGGCTTGTTCCTCGACTACGCTTTTGCCTAATCCCGACCTGCAACTACTTGTTACCGACGTTTGGCTATTCCTAGACTACGCTTCTGCTTGATCCTGACCTGCTATATCTGCTACTGGACCCTGGCTTGCTCACCTCCTGGACCGCGACCTGGTACTAACACGCAGCAAAATCCATCTCCACCATCAGGAGCGCTGGTGAACACCGGTTAGTACTTAGATTCCGCACCTCAGGTGAGCCTGCGTCATCTGCCAGTGTGACCTGCCTGTGTTCCTATCCAGCTGGTTCCTGTGTAAGCTGCTATAGCTATTGGTCTTTGAGCCTGACTCCAGATCGTGACAGTGGTATACTTGGACAGAGGGGTGGCTGTGGACATAGTATGCTTGGACAGAGGGGTAGCAGTGGATGTGGTATACTTGGACAGAGGGGTGGCTGTGGACATAGTATACTTGGACAGAGGGGTGGCTGTGGACCTAGTATACTTGGACAGAGGGGTGGCTGTGGATGTGGTATACTTGGAAAGAGTGGTGGCTGTGGATGTGTTATACTTGGACAGAGTGGTGGCTGTGGATGTGGTATACTTGGACAGAGGGGTGGCTGTGGATGTGGTACACCTGGACAGAGGGGTGGTTGTGGACGTGGTATACTTGGACAGAGGGGTGGCTGTGGACATGGTATACTTGGACAGAGGGGTGGATGTGGATGTGATATATTGGACAGAGGGGTGGCTGTGAATGTGGTATTCTTGGACAGAGGGGTGGCTGTGGATGTAGTATACTTGGATAGAGGGGTAGCTGTGGATTTGGTATACTTGGACAGAGGGGTGGCTATGGATGTGCTATACTTGGACAGAGGAGTGGCTGTTGATGTGGTATACTTGGACAGAGGGGTGGCTGTGGACTTAGTATACTTGTACAGAGGGGTGGATGTGGTATACTTGGACAGAGAGGTGGCTGTGGATGTGGTATATTTGGACAGAGGGGTGGCTGTGGATGTGGTATATTTGGACAGAGGGGTGGCTGTAGACGTGGTACACTTGGACAGAGGGGTGGTTGTGGACATGGTATACTTGGACAGAGGGGTAGCTGTGGACGTGGTATACTTGGACAGAGGGGTGGCTGTGGACATGCTATACTTGGACAGAGGGGTGGATGTGGATGTGGTATACTTGGACAGAGGGGTGGCTGTGGACATAGTATACTTGGACAGAGGGGTAGCTGTGGATGTGGTATACTTGGACAGAGGGGTGGCTATGGATGTGGTATACTTGGACAGAGGGGTGGCTGTGAATGTGGTATATTTGGACAGAGGGGTAGCTGTGGATGTGGTATACTTGGACAGAGGGGTGGATGTGGTATACTTGGACAGAGGGGTGGCTGTGGACGTGGTATACTTGGACAGAGGGGTGGCTGTGGACGTAGTATACTTGGACAGAGGGGTAGCTGTGGATGTGGTATACTTGTGTAACGGATCAACTGGCACCCCGACCTGGTACCTCCATTGACGGATGCTCCTAGTGCTTCCCGAGGGCTCCAAGCACTCCACCAGACACCATAACCACGTCAGACCCTACGAGCTGCCACAGCTTGGTTGGGGTCTTGCCGTCTCCTACCCATCCTGAACCTACGGCAAGGTTCCAGGTTCCCGTGGGTGACCCTCTCTTTCCCCACAGAGTGAAGCAGGAACAAGCTCTTACAAGAGCTTAGTGATTATCCAAGGGAGTATGAAGGACATAGCAATTCCTTGTATGAGAGACAGGACTCTAGATTGAGGGTGAGACATGCCTCCACTGCATTGAACAAGAAACAGACTTCTATACAGTTTTCCCCCACAAGGTTACAGCCCAGGTGGACCTTGTTGAAAACAGGCCCTGACATTCACAATCCAATGAAAACAGAGTTTTACACTCCCATACAGTGTACACAAAGATATACACTGTGGGACAACCCCCCCCCCCTCCCCCTGCAGCCAATCCACATACACATATACATCCAGTAATAAGCTTGTCTTAAGGCAGACAGAACAATGTGAGGTCATTAACATTTAACAATGAGACAGGCACAATCCACATTCCCTCCCAATACACAAACAATAGGGAAGTCTGCCAATGACAGTCTGTGTGTCTCTCTCACAGACAAGCACATGGAATACACTGTGTAAGGTGGTATTAAATCTTCATATTTCTATATGAAGATATGGCTGACAAATATTACTGTCCCACTTGAAGCAATCCAAATCATTATCTGTCTTTCACTCATAGTGACGGTTAGTACTGTCACATATCTTCCCCCCCCCAAAGGTAGACTAACCAGGTACAAGACCTCCAATCGGTCTGTGCCTGAGTTAGTCGAGTAACAAGTCCCAAAGAGTCAATCCATCATGGCAGCTTCCTTGACAAAGTTCCACATAGTTTGTAAGTTTGTCCTGGCAAGGGGCATGGAGCTCTCATAGCCAATCAGTCTGTGGAGGTCTGGTTTGGGCAGGCCAGACTGGGCTTCTTGGGCACCCTGTGTCCCTAATAGACACAGGGGGACTTACACATAAGAGGGGCCTAGGGGGCTAAGAGAGCGATTTTCCATCCTCTCTAAGGTAGATTGTGTTCCACGGGCCCTCCCAATGTCTGCACCCACCCAGTACCCCAAACAAATTGTCTGGAAAACAGCCTTACTCACCCAGCCAACCTCTGCCTCTCTCTTCGAACATGCAAAAAATTTGGGGGAGCATACCCATGTATTTCTAAAGCTGGTGCAGCTATGAACCAAAAGACATGTATATTAAAAAAGAATAGCGCACACATGCAAAAGAAATTACCAAATTTGAAGACAATCCATGAATAAAAATGGGGATTTGGTCCCACCATATGGCCATATCGTGCTCAAGCCCACTACTGCGTCAAAGTACCCCATTATCAGTGGGTCCTACACTATCCATGAAAAAGAGATGAATCCAGTCTTTCTAACCCTTGGAGATAATACTCCTTGCTGGGAAAGATGTGCAAATGCACTTCAAATTTGGTAATTTATTTTGCATGTGTGCGCTATCAGTGTCCACTATCAAGTGGATATAGGAGGAGTCCCCTGTAGTGCATTTGCACATCTTTCCCAGCAAGGAGTATTATCTCCAAGGGTTAGAAAGGCTGGATTCATCTCTTTTTCATGGATAGTGTAGGACCCACTGATAATGGGGTACTTTGACGCAGTGGTGGGCTTGAGCACTTTATGGCCATATGGTGGGACCAAATCCCCATTTTTATTTATGGATTGTCTTCAAATTTGGTAATTTCTTTTGCATGTGTGCGCTATTCTTTTTTAATATACATCTCTCGTAGAACATACCCGCCGCTGGGGTAAGTGTGGACTGGCCCTTCTCTCGGGAGTCCTTTCAGCTGCTGGAGAGAAGACAGGGTGGCGGGGCTCACTTTCTCAGGCTGTTGGGGATCTGGGCCGACTGTCCAGCATCCCCAGGATATACAGGTGAGGACTGTAGTCCCATCCACTACCACAGGAACTCCATCTTTTATATGTTGAGGACAGAGGCCAACTGCCCTCTGCCCTTTTGCCAGCTCTTCTACTGGGTTGGTGTCATCATTCTGGAACTCTTGTTCAGAATGTGAAAAAGATTGTTTTTTTTTTTTTTTCTTCAGAATTGTCGCTCTTTTTTTTGTTTATAGCGCAAAAAATAAAAATCGCACAGGAGATCAAATACAACCAAAAGAAAGCTCTGTTTGTGGAAAAAAAAAAGGACATCAATTTTATTTGGGTTAAGCATCAAACGACCGCGTAATTGTCAGTTAAAGAATCGCAAAAAATAGCCTGGTCATTAGGGGGGAAAATCTTCCGGTCCAGAAGTGGTGAACTGGTAATTCTATCTTTTCATGTGACAACACTGAAGAAATGACACTTTGCTACAATGTAAAGTAGTGAGTGTACAGCTTGTATAACAGTGTAAATTTACTGTCCCCTCAAAATAACTCAACACACAGCCATTAATGTCTAAACCACTGGCAACAAAAGTGAGTACACCCCTAAGTGACAATGTCCAAATTGGGCCCAAAGTGTCAATATTTTGTTTGGCCACCATTATTTTCCAGCACTGCCTTAACCCTCCTGGGCATGGAGTTCACCAGAGCTTCACAGGTTGTCACTGGAGTCCTCTTCCACTCCTCCATGATGACATCATAGAGCTGGTGGATGTTAGAGACCTTGCGCTCCTCCACCTTCCGTTTGAGGATGCCCCACAGAGGATCAATATGGTTTAGGTCTGGAGACATGCTTGGCCAGTCCATCACCTTTACCCTCAGCTTCTTTAGCAAGGCAGTGGTCATCTTGGAGGTGTTTGGGGTCATTATCATGTTGGAATACTGCCCTGCGGCCCAGTCTCTGAAGGGAGGGGATCATGCTCTGCTTCAGTATGTCACAGTACATGTTGGCATTTATAGTTCCCTCAATGAACTGTAGCTCTCCAGTGCCGGCAGCACTCATGCAGCTCCAGACCATGACACTCCCACCACCAAGACACACTTGCCTTTGTACTCCTCACCTGGTTTCTGCCACACACGCTTGACACCATCTGAACCAACTTGGTCTCATCAGACCACAGGAGATGGTTCCAGTAATCCATGTCCTTAGTCTGCTTGTCTTCAGAAAACTTTGTGGGCTTTTTGTGCATCATCTTTAGAAGAGGCTTCCTTCTGGGATGACAGCCATGCGGGCCAATTTGATGCAGTGTGCGGCGTATGGTCTGAGCACTGACAGGCTGACCCCCCACCCCTTCAACCTCTGCAGCAATGCTGGCAGCACTCATACATCTATTTCCCAAAGACAACCTCTGGATATAACACTGAGCACAGCACTCAACTTCTTTGGTGGACCATGGTGAGGCCTGTTCTGAGTGGAACCTGTCCTGTTAAACCGCTGTATGGTCTTGGCCACCGTGCTGCAGCTCAGTTTCAGGGTCTTGGCAATTTTCTTATAGCCTAGGCCATCTTTATGTAGAACAACAATTCTTTTTTTTTTTTTCAGATCCTCAGAGAGTTCTTTGCCATGAGGTGCCATGTTGAACTTCCAGTGACCAGTATGAGAGAGTGAGAGCGATAACACCAAATTTAACACACCTGCTCCCGTTTCACACCGGACACCTTGTAACACTAACGAGTCACATGACACCGGGGAGGGAAAATGGCTAATTGGGCCCAATTTGGACATTGTCACTTAGGGGTGTACTCACTTTTGTTGCCAGCGGTTTAGACATTAATGGCTGTGTGTTGAGTTATTTTGAGGGGACAGTAAATTTACACTGTTATACAAGCTGTACACTCACTACTTTACATTATAGCAAAGTGTCATTTCTTCAGTGTTGTCACATGAAAAGATAGAATAAAATATTTACAGAAATGTGGGGGGTGTACTTACTTTTGTGACATACTGTATCTATCTCTCTATCTGGGGTTTGGCCATATTTTAGTCATCCATCTGGAACATCTATTACATCTCATTTTACAACATTAAATTCAATTCCTCTGATCAGTATAAAGCGAATGGTTTTTCTGCCTGGAGAATTTGTTGGGTAATTGGCGCGCCGGTCATCCATTACACACAATGAATTGGCCTGTCTCCGCGCTACGCAAATTAATTTATAACAACTTCCAGAAATTCATAAAACATCAGAAGGAGGAGGAAAAAAAAGAGAAGAAAATAAGAAGTTCGGTGGTGAGAGGAGAAGAAAGCGGGGAAGGAGCGTCTGCTGTATAATATATAATGTGTGACATCGGAGGAACCAGAAGAGACCTCTCCAAAATCTTCACCTTCCGCCGCGGCGGCGAGGCCGCCAGGATCAGACGGAGTGTCTGCGCCACGCTAAGTGTGAAAAATTGATTTCATTTTGTGCCTGTCACCGCATCCGCCTAACACACCGGAGAGAGTCTTAGAAAACTTCTCTTCTCAGGAAAATGTTCAGAACAATCGGAGGGTGACGTTTTTTTTTCTTTTTTCTTTTCATTTTAAAGCTGAACTCCAAGCCCCCAAAAAAAAAAAAAAGAGATAGAAATCCACTTTGAATAGACCAAATGCCTTTCCAAAACTAGATATTACCTTGTAAATGTGGCAGTGAAATCATCATTGTGCTGTACATAGCCCACTCACTATAGAGACTGCCTGCAGAAAACTACAGGAGGGGGCGGAGACAAGACCAGTCACCCTGCGCAAGGAGAGAAAGCAGAACTGTGGGAAGGGCCAATCAGACTCCACCCAGTACAAACTGCCCACAGAATATTCCAGGAGGGGGGCAGAGACAAGACTGGTAACCCTGCACAGGGAGCGAATGCAGAGCCATGGGAGGGACTCAACAGGCTCCACCCACTACAAACTGACCACAGAATATTACAGGAGGGGGGCAGAGACAAGACTGGTAATCCTGCACATGGAGCGAATGCAGAGCCATGGGAGGGACTCAACAGGCTCCACCCACTACAAACTGACCACAGAATATTACAGGAGGGGGGCAGAGACAAGACTGGTAATCCTGCACATGGAGCGAATGCAGAGCCATGGGAGGGACTCAACAGGCTCCACCCACTACAAACTGACCACAGAATATTACAGGAGGGGGGCAGAGACAAGACTGGTAACCCTGCACAGGGAGTGAAAGCATGGGAGGCATGCGATAGGAGCCATGGGCGGGGCTCAACAGGCCCCACCAACTACAGAAAACTACAGGAGGGGGCAGAGACAAGACCAGTCACCCTGCGCAAGCAGAGAGAACAGAGATGTAGGAGGGGCCCAGCAGGTTCCACCCACTACAAACTGCCCACAGAAAATTACAAGAGGGGGTGGAGACAAGACTGGTTACCTTGCACAAGGAGAGAAAGCAAAAATGTGGGAGGGGCCCAACAGGCTCTGCCCACTACAAACTGCCTGAAGAATATTACAAGAGTGGGCGGAGACGAGACTGGTCACCTTGCACAAGGAGAGAAAGCAGAGCTGTGGGAGGGGCCCATCAAACTCCCCCCACTACAAATTGCCTGCTGAATATTAGGAGAGTGGGCGGAAACAAGACAGGTCACCTTACACAAGGAGAGAAATCAGAGCTGTGGGAGGGGCCCAGCAGGCTCCACCCACTACAAACTGCCTGCAGAATATTACATGAGGGGGCGGAGACAAGACTGGTCACCCTGCACAAACATCTGACATTTACAGAGACAGAAGGCAGCAGATCAGGACAGGTGCAGCAAAAAACAAATCTGCCCAGATAACTCATAGAAGTAATAATGAGTATTATTGAACAGAACCTATTGATAAGACACAGCCTGGGAGACCTGGGCTCACGTTCCAGTCAGCTAATGAGGCCAGGTGTGGGGAGTGTGGTGTGTCTGTGCTGCAATGTAATGAAATGTCCATTAGGTGGCACAAGAGAGCAAAATTCAGCAGCTCCAGGTCTTCCATATAGCCAAGAGAGACTAAAGATCTAGACCAGTGGTCTCCAAACTGCGGCCCAGGGGCCAAATGCTGACATTTGCTTGCATTTATGTAGTTCTTGGGGCACTATTTCATCTACTGATACCAACAATGGGGCATAATGCCCCCCCCACTGACACCAATGAAGGGGGCACAATTCCTCCCTATGACACCAACGATGAAGTCCAATGACATCAATGATGGGGTGCATTTCCTCCCAACGACACCAACGATAGGGCCCAGTGTCATCAATGATGGGTAGGGTTGCCACCTCATCCCTTTAATCCAGGACACATAATAATTACACAGGTTCTGAGGCTGATATAATGCACATAAGGCACTAAGTGAGTTTAACCACTTGCCGACTGCCTAACGCCGATCTACGTCGGCAGTCAGCCCCTCACAGGCAAAGTGACGTAGGGCTACGTCACTAGCTTGTGAGGGTCTAGGGAGCGAGCGCGCACCCCCGGAGGCGCGCTCCCGCGTGGTCACGGACCCCCCCGCGCGTGTGACCAGCGGACCCGATGTCCGCCGGTCACTCGGCGATCGGCGGGGGAGAGGGAGAATGTCAGGCAGCTTGTGTAAACAAGCCACCTGTCATTCTCCTCACTGTAAAGACACTGATCACACGCTTCTAGTATGTAGATCCGTTGATCAGTGTCCATACAGCTCAAGACACAGCCAATCACAGTAGAAAGCACGCCCCTAGGGATACACACAGCCCCTCCCTCCCAAATAAAGTTAACCCCTTCACAACCAGTGTATTTTTACAGTAACAGTGCATATGTATAGCACTGATTACTGTAGAAATGTCACTGGTAACCCCAAAAGTGTCACAAATGTCAGTCAAGGGTCCGATCTGTCCGCCCAAATGTCGCAGTACCGCAAAAAAAATCGCAGATCGCCGCCATTACGCGTTAAAAAAAAAAACAACAAAAATGACAAAAATCTTTCCCTTTGTTAGTAAACGCGATAACTTTTGCGCAAACCAATCAAAATACGCTTTTTGCAATTTTTTTTTACCAAACATATGTAGCATAAAACAAATTGGCCGAAAATTTTAAAAAATTTTAATTTTTACTTTTTTTTGGGGGGGAATTTCATATAAAAAAATGTGAAAAATATTGCTATTTTTGCAAAATTGTCGCTCTTTTTTTGTTTATAGCGCATGATCAAAAAATCGCACAGGTGATCAAATACCACCAAAAGAAAGCTCTGTTTGTGGGAAAAAAAGGACGTCAAATTCGTTTAGGTACAGCGTCGCACGACCGCGCAATTGTCCGTTAAAGTCACGCAGTGCCGAATCGCAAAATACCCCTTGGTCAGGAAGGGGATAAAATCTTCCGGGGCTTAAGTGGTTAATTACCACCTTATTTAATGATTGTGTAATTATTATGTGTTCTGGATGAAAGGGATGAGGTGGCAACCCTAGATGGGGTCCAATGACATCAATGACAGGGTGCAATTCTGCTCAATGACATCAATAATGGGGCCTAATGACACCAATGATAGGATGCAATTCCTCCCAATGACACCAACGATGGATCCCAATGACCCCAATGCAATGATGGGGTGCAATTCCTCCTAATGACACCAACGATGGGGCCCAATGACACCAATGATGGGGTGCAATTCCTCCCAATGACACCAATGATGGGGCCCAATGATATCAATGATGGGGTGCAATCCCTAGGGCATCCAGAGGTGGCCTAGAATTTTCCTGGGCCCATGCTGAAACAGAAGAAGACTACCGGGGCTCTGTACTCTGGAGGGGTGAGACCAAGATAAATGTATTTGGAACTGATGGCTTCAATCTGTATGGTGTCGCAAAGGTGAGGAGAACAAAAAAAAATGCATGGTGCCTACTGTGAAACATGGTGGTGGCAGTGTCCTTCTGTGGGGCTGCATGAGTGCGGCTGGTGTCGAGAGCTGCATTTCATTGATGGTATCATGAATTCACAGATGCTCTATATAGAAAGAGAAGATGCTCCCATCACTCCGTGCCCTTGGTCGTCATGTACTTTTCCAACATGACAATGACCCAAAACACACATCTAAGGTCACTCACTGGTGTATTTCTGGAGAAGAACTGGGTGCAAGTGATTCAGTGGTCGTGTCCTGATTTGAACCCAATCGGGGAACACCGATGGGGAATTCTGAAGTGACGAGCGTCATTCTCCATCCACCATCCAGGCTCTAAAAGAGGTTCTTGAAGTATGGAAAAAGCTGGATGGTGAAATATATCGCCGTTCATTCCACGCCTAGAAGACTTGGTGCGTCCTTACAGATCATGGAGGTCATACAAACACTAGGGGGAGGAGTTTTTGTTGGGGGGTGTGTTCATTTTTGCATCAACTAATTTGAGTAAAACTGAAGATTTTGAAATGTAGGTTCTATTATTATCCCCTTCCTTTAATGTAATGAGCCAATCAAATCTTCTATAAACTCCGGAAATTCTTCTTCTGTTAATTGAGATATTCATTAAAACTTACTTTTCAAAAGGGGTGTACTCATTTATACTGAGCACTGTATATTGGGGTGTACTTATTTATGCTGAGCGCTCTACATTGGGGTGTACTTATTTATGCTGAGCTCTGTATATTGGGGTGTACTCATTTATGCTGAGTGCTATATATTGTGGTGTACTCATTTATACTGAGCGCTGTACATTGGGGTGTACTCAATTATGCTGAGTGCTGTATATTGGGGTGTACTCATTTATACAAAGCGCTATATATTGGGGTGTACTCATTTATACTGAGCACTGTAAATTGGGGTGTACTCATTTATACTGAGCGCTGTATATTGGGGTGTACTCATTTATACTGAGCGCTGTATATTGGGGTGTACTTATTTATACTGAGCACTGTATATTGGGGTGTAATCATTTATACTGAGCGTTGTATATTGGGGTGTACTCATTTATGCTGAGCGCTGTATATTGGGGTGTACTCATTTATACTGAGCTCTGTATATTGGGGTGTAATCATTTATACTGAGCACTGTATATTGGGGTGCACTAATTTATGCTGAGCTCTGTATATTGGCGTGTACTCATTTATACTGAGCGCTGTATATTGGGGTGTACTCATTTATACTGAGCGCTGTATATTGGGGTGTACTCATTTATACTGAGTGCTGTATATTGGGGTGTACTCATTTATAACGAGCACTGTATATTGGGGTGTACTCAATTATGCTGAGCTCTGTATATTGGGGTGTACTCATTTATACAAAGCGCTATATACTGGGGTGTAATCATTTATACTGAGAACTATATATTGGGGTGTACTCATTTATGCTGAGCACTTTATATTGGGGTGTACTCATTTACACTGAGCACTGTATATTGGGGTGTACTCATTTATACTGAGCGCTGTATATTGGGGTGTAATCATTTATACTGAGCGCTGTATATTGGGGTGTAATCATTTATACTGAGCTCTGTATATTGGGGTGTAATAATTTATACTGAGCGCTGTATATTGGGGTGTACTCCTTTATACTGAGCGCTGTATATTGGGGTGTACTCATTTATGCTGAGCGCTGTATATTGGGGTGTAATCATTTATACTGAGAGCTGTATATTGGGGTGTACTCATTTATGCTGAGTACTGTATATTGGGGTGTAATAATTTATACTGAGTGCTCTATATTGGGGTGTACTCATTTATACTGAGTGCTGTATATTGGGGTGTAATCATTTATACTGAGCGCTGTATATTGGGGTGTACTCATTTATACTGAGCGCTGTATATTGGGGTGTACTCATTTATGCTGAGCGCTGTATATTGGGGTGTACTCATTTGTGCTGAGCGCTGTATATTGGTGTGTAGTCATTTATACTGAGCGCTGTATATGGGGGTGTACTCATTTATACTGAGAGCTGTATATTGGGGTGTACTCATTCATACTGAGTGCTGTATATTGGTGTGCAGTCATTTATACTGAGCGCTGTATATTGGGGTGTACTCATTTATACTGAGCGCTGTATATTGGGGTGTACTCATTCATACTGAGTGCTGTATATTGGTGTGCAGTCATTTATACTGAGCGCTGTATATTGGGGTGTACTCATTTATACTGAGAGCTGTATATTGGGGTGTACTCATTTTTACTGAGCGCTGTATATTGGGGTGAACTTATTCATACTGAGCGCTGTATATTGGGGTGTACTCATTTATACTGAGCACTGTATATTTGGGGTGTACTAATTTATGGTGAGCGCTGTATATTTGGGTGTACTTATTTATGCTGAGCACTGTTTATTGGGGTGTACTCATTCATACTGAGCACGGTATATTGGGGTGTACTAATTTATGCTTAGCGCTGTATTTTGGGGTGTAATCATTTATACTGAGCGCTGTATATTGCGGTGAACTCATTCATACTGAGCACTGTCTATTGGGGTGTACTATTTTATGGTGAGCGCTGTATATTGGGGTGTACTCATTTACACTGAGCACTGTATATTGGGGTGTACTATTTTATGGTGAGCGCTGTATATTGGGGTGTACTCATTTACACTGAGTGCTGTTTATTGGGGTGTACTTATTTATGGTGAGTGCTGTATATTGGGGTGTACTCATTTATGGTGAGCACTGTATTTTGGTGGTGTACTCATTTATACTGAGCACTGTATATTGGGGTGTACTAATTTATGGTGAGCGCTGTATATTGGGGTGTACTCATTTATACCGAGCGCTGTTTATTGGGGTGTACTCATTTATGGTGAGCGCTGTATACTGGGGTATACTTATTTATGCTGAGCTCTGTATATGTGAACCAGAGCCTGAAGTACTGAAGCCTTCAGTACCAGAATAAGGTCGGTGAGGATGCCGAAGTTTACCTCCATCCCGAGCCTTTTGGTTTATCACTTCGAAAAGAAACAGTTGAAAAAAAGTCTATTGAGTTCAACCAACAGAAAACGAATGAATACAAAGAAACATTAAATGGAAATCGTTTACACATAAATGGAAATAAAGTAGCAGGAAACTGTTGGCCTTGTTTCATTCTTCAGCCTGAATAACTGTAACCATGAAATGCGTCGTCCTGAATTTACAGGGAGGCTCTGAAGGTTTATTTGCAGGAAAAAAGATACAAAATAAAAGATTAGAAAGCCGAGAGATGAAGACAGGTGGAGATTCCGGACATCAGACCCGCCATCTTCCTCCAATAAGATCCAATCCCGGACAGTTGCCATGAAATAGAAACATTTTACATATTAACAAATATTAAAGAGGAACTACACAGCATAGGAGCCCCACAAACACTTTCTAATTCATTTTTAATAATGAAAGCAACCCCCCATCTCTCCATCCATGTCTCCATCCATCCATGTCTCCATCCATTCATATCCCCATCCATCCATATCTCCATCAATCCATATCTCCATCCATCCATATCGCCTTCCATCCATCCATATTTCTATCCATGTCTCCATCCATCCATATCTCTATTCATTCATATCTCCATCCATCCATGCCTCCCCCCCCCCCCAGCATTTCTAGCCACACCCATCTTTGGTAAGGACAGATGATTAATGTAGCATTTACTTCCTGGAATCCACCTGCCCTTAGCTCAGGCATGACGGCAGGAGGGTGTGCTTAGCTGAGAAACACCCTCCCTCCTCCTCCTCTTATGAAGGCTCCTAGAATGTATGACATAGTTTTGGCCTAGGCCAGAAAAAAACAGGAAGACACTGAAGAATTTTATTAAAAAAATGTTTCAATAATTAAATCTAATCTACTTTCCTATCTATTTATAAATGCTAGCAGCATAACGATTACATGTTGGTTGAGAGAATTTAATTCTGCCTTACGAATCTGCACAAGCAAAACGTTAACAGGAACAAGAGACATTAATTTCTGTTATTTTGGAAAATGTTTTCCGTGGCATGTGGAGACTAAATATTATTGCAAGGAAAGAATAATAACATGTTTCTGTCTCTATAAGGCTGGCCATACATGTTCAATTTTCTTGTACAATTTTCTTTTAGATTTACCTCAATCTATGTAGTGTAAGGGCCTGCCTAATTGGATACAATTGAAAGTTGTTTAGTTTTGGCCTTATATTATATGTTTTTTGGTAAATCTAAAGAAAAATTGTATAAGAGTATTGAACATGTATGGCAGGCTCAGTAACACTCAGTAACAGGCTCAGTAGCACTTGGATAACAGGCTCAGTAACAGTCAGTGACAGGCTCAGTAACAGTCAGTGACAGGCTCAGTACGCTCAGTGACAGGCTCAGTAACACTCAGTGACAGGCTCAGTAACGCTCAGTGACAGGCTCAGTAACACTCAGTGATAGGCTCAGTAACACTCAGTGACAGGCTCAGTAACACTCAGTGAAAGGCTCAGTAACACTCAGTAACAAGCTCAGTAGCACTTGTATAGCAGGCTCAGTAACACCCAGTGACAGGCTCTGTAGTACTTTGATAACAGGCTCAGTAACACTCAGTGACAGGCTCAGTAACACTCAGTGACAGGCTCAGTAACACCCAGTGACAGGCTCAGTAGTACTTTGATAACAGGCTCAGTAACACTCAGTGACAGGCTCAGTAACACTCAGTGACAAGCTCAGTAACACTCAGTAACAGGCTCAGTAGTACTTGGATAACAAGCTCAGTAACACTCAGTGACAGGCTCAGTAACACTTGGATAACAGGCTCAGTAACACTCAGTGACAGGCTCAGTAGTATTTGGATAACAGGCTCAGTAACACTCAGTGACAGGCTCAGAAACACCCAGTGACAGGCTCAGTAGTACTTGGATAACAGGCTCAGTAACACTCAGTGACAGGCTCAGTAACACTTGGATAACAGGCTCAGTAACACCCAGTGACAGGCTCAGTAGTATTTGGATAACAGGCTCAGTAACACTCAGTGACAGGCTCAGAGAAACCCAGTGACAGGCTCAGTAGTACTTGGATAACATGCTCAGTAACACTCAGTGACAGGCTCAGTAACACTTGGTAACAGGCTCAGTAGCACTTGGATAACAGGCTCAGTAACACTCAGTGACAGGCTCAGTAACACTCAGTGACAAGCTCAGTAACACTCAGTAACAGGCTCAGTAGTACTTGGATAACAAGCTCAGTAACACTCAGTGACAGGCTCAGTAACACTTGGATAACAGGCTCAGTAACACTCAGTGACAGGCTCAGTAGTATTTGGATAACAGGCTCAGTAACACTCAGTGACAGGCTCAGAAACACCCAGTGACAGGCTCAGTAGTACTTGGATAACAGGCTCAGTAACACTCAGTGACAGGCTCAGTAACACTTGGATAACAGGCTCAGTAACACCCAGTGACAGGCTCAGTAGTATTTGGATAACAGGCTCAGTAACACTCAGTGACAGGCTCAGAGAAACCCAGTGACAGGCTCAGTAGTACTTGGATAACATGCTCAGTAACACTCAGTGACAGGCTCAGTAACACTTGGTAACAGGCTCAGTAGCACTTGGATAACAGGCTCAGTAACACTCAGTGACAGGCTCAGTAACACTTGGTAACAGGTTCAGTATCATTCAGTGACCGGTTCAGTAACAGGATCAGTAACACTTGTGTAGCACTCACCTAGTCAAGTGCTAGGTAAAAGCATTAGGTTGCTTTCCTGCTTATCAGGGAGCATGATTTCTAGTTAGGTCTGTTACATGTGTCCAGGGGTGATTCACTTGGTCTGAGGGAGTGCCCCCACTGTATCCAATAGGGTAGCCTGTTGGACAGTGCAGGAAATCCAGCCAGTGACACACAGGCTTTTGTGGCAGTCCCAGTGGGAGAGCACTACAGTGGTGCATCCTGGGATTGACCAGAAATGCCAAGGGCACATGTGACAGGGTGTCTTTGGGCGGGAAGCCAAGTCCCAGAAGGAGTGCACGGCTGTGTCTCCTTCTGCAGCTGGGAAAGGTGGTCACAGGCAGTCGGCATGGTGAACCTGAAGGTGTGCTGAATGCAGAAGTCCAGTGGATGCTGACAAGAAGAGTTTGGAGGCATTGGTGACTCAGAGTCTGTGAGTACAGAGGAACTTGCCCAGGGGTCGGCCAGAAAGGGGACCACTCCAGAAGCTAGGGTTAGCGGACAGGTGTCAGCACACCAGCATTGAGAGTAAAGGGGGTGCCAGTTTTAGAACCCTGAAGAGAGTAACTAAAACAGGAGCTTTTCTAAACATCTTCACCTTAGTGGCAGGGTGAAGCAGCAGCCTTGCCGCACACACTACAGCTAGTTGTCCTGAAGATTGTGCATAGTTCATAGTTGGAGTATCCCACTCATCCCTTCTCCTATCCCAGTTCCAAATAAAATACACAAAAATCAAATCCCCTGGACTGTTTACTGACTGAGCCAGGGACTTAAAGTGTTAAATATTTTCCAGTTGTTGCTAAGGGTAACCCAGGGGAATCCGTTTCAAGCAGCTCCCAAGGGAATAGCGCTACACTTGGATAATAAGCTCAGTAACACTCAGTGACAGGCTTAGTAACACTTTGTAACAGGCTCAGTAACACTCAGTGACAGGCTCAGTAACACTTTGTAACAGGCTCAGTAACACTTGGTAACAGGCTCAGTAACATTCAGTGACAGGCTCAGTAACACTTGGTAACAGGCTCAGTAACATTCAGTGACAGGCTCAGTAACACTTGGTAACAGGCTCAGTAACATTCAGTGACAGGCTCAGTAACAGACTCAGTAACACTCAGTGACAGGCTCAGTAACAGGCTCAGTAACACTCAGTGACAGGCTCAGTAACACTTGGTAACAGGCTCCGTAACATTCAGTGACAGGCTCAGTAACACTTGGTAACAGGCTCAGTAACATTCAGTGACAGACTCAGTAACAGGCTCAGTAACACTCAGTGACAGGCTCATTAACACTTGGTAACAGGCTCAGTAACAAACGTGTAGGGAGAGAGCGAACCGCTCAGGTGAGGGGATGATCCAAAGCACATCCAGCACAGGTGCAGGCAAGGATCCGCAATCCAGAACAGCAACAATGGGAGGAAGCAAGGAGCCGCACAACTGGGAGAAGATGTAAATTGTAAAAGTCCAAGTTTTATTGAATTCCAAAGTTAAAAACACATACAAAGTGTGACCACAGCAGTCGGAGACATGGAAGAAAAGCACGGCGGTTGACGCGTTTCACGGACTTTACCGCTTAGTCGTAACCATGCTTAAACAATACAAAACAATGCTTTAAATAGGAAAAAATCATCTCAAGTGCACCTCCCAGATCTCACTTGATTAGGCACACACAGCTGTAGATAGTAATCCCCAATTGAGGGCTCACAGAGCAGCAGAAATTGTTTGTATGTTTTAAACACAGAAAGAAAAGGGAAAAAGAAAAAGAAATGAAAAAAGGAAAGAGGAAAAAGAAAAAAAAAAAAAAAAAAAAAGGAAAGAAAAAAGGACAAAAACTGCACCGAATGTATACATAAAAAATATATAAAATATTACAATAATAACATATTGTAACAGGAAGTCAGCTAAATCTGGGAATGTAGTCACAGGAAGGAGATACATTTCCACCTGATTTAGAAAGTCCATTAATTAATTTAGGGTGTTGGCTACAGAGCTAGCCAGCAGGAAGTTGAAAGGCCTTCACCTGTTCAGAATGAGGGAGTTAAGGCTCTATAATTTGTTCAGAGAAATTCCTATTGTTTTGCTGCCTCCAGAAGCTGTGTCCTGAAGCCATGTGGGCTGGGAGCAGGAGGACAGTCAGCGTGTGCCTCCCGACAGGATGTGTGGGCCTGGGAGAAGACCCCCCGGAGTGATGTGTGCCCGGGACGGTAACCAAGGGTGAATACGTCTCAAAGGTGAGAAGACGAACTGTTGATGTGAAAGAAACAAAGGACTGTGTTGCCCTGTGAAGCTATTATAAAAGGACTATTGAGTGTCCGTTGTAGGACAAGGAAGTCTGCCCGACGGTAGGTTGGAGACAGACACTTAGGCAGGTTCCAGTTGTGAGAAGGTAGCCGCCCACAGAGGCAAGGATTTATTTTCTGTTTTATTTTATTTTGGATGTTTTGCTGCATACGCTCTTTGAAGAAAACACCATTTAATAAACCACACTGTTTGTTTGCAAGCACTTGTCGGCTACCTCTCTGGGAAAACGCACCCCCCAAGGGGTCATCCACACCCGCCACCGAGCTAATCCCTCACAATATGTATTGACTGAAATGAATATATAAAAAAGGGAAAAATATGTATACATATCTGGTGTAGGGATGAGACCCAAAATAGAGGAAATAAAGTAGACTGAAAATATAAAGATGAAATAAAGATAATAAAAAAAAGCAAGCAGTGGGTGAAGCCTAAAAAAAGTATAATGAATTATATCCACATATATATCAAGAATATATATACATATGTATAAAAGAATATATCTATGTCGTATAGCCCCATACATTGAGAGACATAACCACAGCTGTATGTGTAGGCAAGAGTTGACCTGAGAAGAGCCCCACATATTTAGTCCGACATAAAGGAGTGTACATGTATAGAATTCTCAATAAAACAGATGCATAAATATGGAATATACTGTCCACATGTGAAAAAAACAATATATTGAAAAAATAATAGAAGAAATATATTGAAAAAATAATAATAATAATGATGAAAAAGGTTATTCACGCCGCTGTATAGATATATGAACTTTATTTCCTCTATTTTGGGTCTCATCCCTACACCAGATATGTATACATATTTTTCCCTTTTTTATATATTCATTTCAGTCAATACATATGTTATTATTGTAATATTTTATATATTTTTTATGTATACATTCGGTGCAGTTTTTTTCCTTTTTTCTTTCCTTTTTTTTTTTTTTTTTTTTTTCTTTTTCCTCTTTCCTTTTTTCATTTCTTTTTCTTTTTCCCTTTTCTTTCTGTGTTTAAAACATACAAACAATTTCTGCTGCTCTGTGAGCCCTCAATTGGGGATTACTATCTACAGCTGTGTGTGCCTAATCAAGTGAGATCTGGGAGGTGCACTTGAGATGATTTTTTCCTATTTAAAGCATTGTTTTGTATTGTTTAAGCATGGTTACGACTAAGCGGTAAAGTCCGTGAAACGCGTCAACCGCCGTGCTTTTCTTCCATGTCTCCGACTGCTGTGGTCACACTTTGTATGTGTTTTTAACTTTGGAATTCAATAAAACTTGGACTTTTACAATTTACATCTTCTCCCAGTTGTGCGGCTCCTTGCTTCCTCCCATTGTAACAGGCTCAGTAACACTCAGTGAAAGGCTCAGTAAGACTCAGTGACAGGCTCAGTAACACTTGGTAACAGGCTCAGTAACACTCAGTAACACTTGGTGACAGGCTCAGTAACACTTGGTGACAGGCTCAGTAACACTCAGTGTCAGGCTCAGTAACACTTGGTAACAAGCTCAGTAACATTCAGTGACAGGTTCAGTAACAGGCTCAGTAACACTCAGTGACAGGCTCAGTAACACTTGGATAATAGGTTCAGTAACAATGGCTGTCTCTACCGAGTGGCATTGAACCCTGAACTAAGTGAATATCATCAATTTGGAGGTCAACCAGCCACAACCCAGGGAACCCCCCTAGCACCCTCTGAGAGAACCCGAGGCATCCATGGAACCCCGGTTGAGCATGGCTGCTCTGAACTGTCTCAATCTTCCGGCTTTTCTGTAAAATTCATCTTCTCTTCCTTTTTTGAAGTTCCAAACTTTCGGTATTTAAATGGGTCATTGAGATGGATCAGTCCGTTACTGTCAGAGAGGAAATCTGCATGCAGACAGCTCATGATGTATGGCTTATAGAAGAAATGCCGGAAAATGACTATTTACTCCATGCACCAAATTAGCATTTCTCCTTTGCCGCTGAATGATCTCTTACTGCTTAATTTTTAAAGAAATGGGTGAAATTATCAAGAGAGCTGACAAAAAAGCCTCCCTGAGGGATTATACTCCTTGTTAAACTTCATTTAAAATCCATCCTTGATCCTCTTACGGAATTTGTGTTGTGATTGAGATGGAAAACACAATTGAAAGGACGCTCACATATATTCCTTGCCTCTGCAGAGAGTTGTGAGGGATTTACATATTTATTATAAGTTATACTTATACCTGATCTCTGCAAAAATTTCACAACTTCTTTTTAACTGGCTCTGTGCTCCTCGCAAGAGTAATCTTATGGCTTCTTCTGCAGGTGGCGGCCTGGCTCGGTTGGTGGGGATTTGCGGCACAAAATGGAGAATTCTTTCAGTTAAACTAGTTATTGGTGTCTGCTGGGGCCACAATTTGGTCTTCAGTGCAGTGGTGTATTTAGGTTTTGTGCTGCCCTAGGTCTGACTAAACTTGTGCACCCCTAATTTAAATATGACCCACCTCTTCCTGTAAAGGACACACCCCTTCCTGTTTATGACCCATCCTGTCATCTGTAATCCACAGACCACAACCACAGTCTATCAGTGCCCACCAGTGTAGCCTCATCAGTACCGCCTTATCAGTGCCCATCAGTGCATCCTCATTACTACCCATCAGCCACACTTAATAGCATTGGTGGACGTCGGGCCAGTTGTATTAAGTGTGGTCGGCAGCCTGTGGTCTGTCCGAATGTCCTCACCGGCCGGTATTATCATACAGGCAGGTAGCAGTGTGACCGCTTTATGGGGGTACCACACTGATTTTTCTTCTGTACCCTGCCCTCCAGCCCAATTCGACTGGCCCTATACTAAAAGTGTAGCACAAGCCGGTGGGGACCCTTTTCATGTGGGAGCCGGGAGAAGGCTGTTTTATTTTTCATGCGGGGTGCAGCTTTTTTGCTGCCCCCCCTGCAAAGTGCTGCCCTAGGCCTGGGCCTAGGCCAAGATACAGCACTGCTTCAGTGAAGCACAGTGGATGTAAAGGGGCCCTCAATATGGCCCCTGACATGATTTATGGGCACACAGATAGTTTATTATAGAGATGGGCCAAACAACCCCCTGTTCGGTTCGCAGCAGGATATTCGAACATTGCAAATGTTCAGAACCGAATAACAAACCCCATTGAAGTCTATGGGACCCGAAAAATCAAAAGTGCCCATTTTGAAGACTTATATGCAAGTAATATGGCATAGAATGGTTATGGGGGTCCGGGTACTGCCTTGGGGGACATGTATCAATGAAAAAAAAGTTTGTAATAAACTTCATTTTTAAATGAGCAGCGATTTACTGAAGCTTAAAATGAAACCATCAAAAAAAGAAATAACAATAAATAATAATAAAAAGGGAAAAAAAATCCTTTAAATATAGTTCCTGGGGGGTCCCCTTAGTCTGCCTGCAAAATAGCACATCTGTACTGTGTATAGAACCTGCTGCAGCAATAATGACATTTATAAAGCCGAAAAAAATGATATTTCCCCTGCAAGCTTTCATTATTTTTTAAACAACGGCTTGGGGAGCCAGTCTGTATGATGGGGCCACAATGTAGTGCACTGGGAACAAGATTAGAGATTTTTTTGGTAAATTCTGGCGTCTATTTCACAGACTTTGGATAGAAGTAACAGATGCAGAAAAACTGGGCTTTAGGTGTCGGTGGTGCCTTCACGACATAACCCTATAGAGGTACTCTTGATGAAAGCAAGACTTGGCCTTGCTGTCTAAAATTGAAATCATTTGCACCTGTCAAACAGATGCAGAAAAATTGGTCCTTGGTGTTAATTGTGCCCATGAAACCTTCATTTCAAAAACATTTCTTCTAGATGAAATCAACACCAACAAAGCTAGGCAGACTAGACAGTCTTTCATAGATTCCAAATCCAGAATGCACTAATCAGCGACGTCAAAATCAGGGGCTTGATAGCTGCTTCTAATCCAGGTCTGATTCATTTTCATGAATGTAAGCTGGTTCATGGAGTCTGTGGAAAGACGTGCTCTCTTATCTGTCACAAAACCTCCAGCAGCACTTAATGCATGCTGGATACAGTGCAGCCCAGCAGCTTAATTGTATACTGAGCAAGTTCTGGTCAGTGGTCTATTCTCATGGCCCAGTAACCCAGTATATCATAAACTGGAAAGTTCTCCATCTCTGTTTTCACCCCTAGATGATCTCCCACTATATGATGCAGACACTGCTGATGGGATGTGGAAGCTGAAAGCCCTGGGCACCGAGGACTAAAAACATTTTGAAAGGCATCACTAAGGCGGCCTCTTTCTCCACCGCTCCTCTCTTGACCAACTTCTTTTTAAAGTGTCCTCAAGAGATTTAATCTTCTGCTCCCTCTGCGGGGATGGAATGAGTTTTAAGACTTTCCCCTTGCAACAGTGGTCAAGTAGGGTTGCCAGCAAATAGTGATCCTTCCTCTTGATGCCACATATTCTTGGGTCTTTTCACAGGCTTTGAAGAATGAGGGAACCCATGCGACGCAAGTTTGCAGAAGCATGAGAAGCAGACTCCTCTGGATCACTTAGGATTACAGTATCTGGAACTGCCTCCTCCCAGCCACGTACTACCCCCAAGGGTTCTGGGGATGGACAACCATCTGTTAAGGGTTAACGTATGTCTTGCTCTGCTTCAATGCCTCCAAAACTGCCGGAATACTTCTCCCTCTCTTCTTGTATGTTCTGTGGAATGGCAAGAATAGTGTCTGCAATGCATAAAGCGGGCCTTGAGATGGAAGGAAGTCCTCCTCTTCTTCCCGCTGCTCTGCCTCAAGTGCCCTGTCCGTAATGTTATGCAGAGTATGCTCCAGCGGAAACACAACAGGGATTGTGTCAATGATGCTTGCATTGTCATGACTCACCATCCTTGTAGCCTCCTCAAATGGTGACAGTACAGTGCATGCATTCTTTATCAGCAGCCATTGGCATGGGGGAAAAAAAATCAGAGCCGGCCTGAGCGTGTCCTTGTGCCATACTCACACAGGTACTCATTGACGGCCCTCTGCTGCATGTGCAGCAGCTGCAGCATTGCCAAAGTCAAAATCCACCTGTTGGGCATGTCACAAACCAGGCAGTTTAGGGGCAGGTGGAATTCCCACTGAATTTCAGCCAACCAAGCACTGGCTCTGTATGACCGCCTGAAATGGCTACCGGCCTTTCTGGCCTGCTTCAGCAGATCTTCCAACCCTGGGTACCTATTTAAAGAACTACAGGCAAAACTATTGTTTTCATTTTGGATAGAGTAAAGGAGGGTTATAATCCCTGTCAGTTTTTTTTTTCGGCCACCTGTGTCCCATTACGGAGATCTCCCTTTACTTCCTGTCCCATAGCCAAACAGGAAGTGAGAGAAAATTCCTGTAAATCAAGGAAATTCCTTGGGGACCCCTAAGTCATCAGAACTAGTGTACCCATTGGAAGATTTCTTCTTCATTTCTTTTCTGGGAACAACCTAAAATTTGGGTAATTTCTTATACTTTCACTTTCAATGATAATGGTAAACAGGATCAATAGAGAGGGGGAATTTCCCTAACAAAGGCACAGAACACAATAAAAAACTGACTGCGGTTCTAATCTCTCTGTACTCTATCCAAAACTAAAACAAAGTTTTGCTTTTAGTTATTTTTTTTTTAAAAATGCTGCGCCACCAAATGGAGGACATGTGCCAGGCATGGCACATGTGTCACCTTTCCCTGTCTAAGGATGGACAGGAGGTTTGTGCCATTATTGCACACCACCATTTCTGGCTCCAGCTGGTGTGTAGTGAACCACCTCTGAGCCTGCCCCTGCAGAGCTGCTGCCAGGTTACATCATCGGAGACCTGATCTAAGCCGAAACCGGCTTCATTCAGGACTCCAACCAGCCGGCGGAGGTGCCGCCTGGTTACTCGGGTCTCCCCGTGGAATGGGAGACCTGGGCAGAGCCGCGGGAGGGGGGGGGCGTGGGCAGAGCCATGGGAGGGG
This sequence comes from Pelophylax lessonae, assembly GCF_965119305.1. Classification (NCBI taxonomy): domain Eukaryota; kingdom Metazoa; phylum Chordata; class Amphibia; order Anura; family Ranidae; genus Pelophylax; species Pelophylax lessonae. Next base: position 1,630,887 of record NC_138772.1, on the reverse strand, counting down.
GGGGACGTCCCCTCCCGCTTACTGGGGTAACGACCGAGTGGCTTCCGAGCCGCATCGGCTGTTACCACCTGAAAGCTGACCGCCAGCTTTAACAAATGGTACTGGCAGGCCCGTTGCTACAAGGCAAGCAAACCAAGCAAGCCAGCTCGGGGCCCCAAGACAACGACTGGTTAAGAATAAGTGCAACGACACTGTGTGAGGCTGTGAGCGCCCCTTTGATCGTCAATGCAGTAAAGTGCAATGACACTGTTATCGGGATCTCCCTCAAGGGGGCCCCTCTCTGCCTCAACAGGTTTGTAAAAAGTCTGATAAGATCTGCAGACACAAGAGAGATCCCTGGCCTACCAGGTAGACTTTATGCAGAGTATGGACCAGCCCATGGACAGTGCAGACTGACAGCTCCTACTGTATACAGATAGCAGGGCTCTAAATGCAATTCAAATTCCTGCAGCTGGTGTGGAGGAGTGAGGAGCAGATAGCATCAGGGTGAGTAGCTGCTAGGACCCTCTGCTTCTACATCTGCCGAGTGCCGACAGGTCTGAAAACGTCTTTCTTTTTTCTATCTCCCTTCTAATCTTAAAGCGGAGTTCCGGGCAGAAAATCATGCCTTTACATTTTATGGCATCCGCTTCCCTATCCTTCCATGAGCCAGAATTGGATATTCCCGGGGTTTTTTTTTTTTACTTACCTTTTTACAGAGGATAATATACTCACCTTTACATCCACTTCCTCCTTCCTCGGCCGCGGCCCGCGCCATCACTTCCTGTCCTGCAATGCGTCCCGGGAGCTCTTACTCGTCGCTCCCAGGATGCAATTGGCAGTGACGTAGGCGGTCGGTCGCTCCTCTCATCGCGTTATTTCCAAACAGGAAATAACGCGATGATATTCATCCCTATACTATGCCGATCGCATAGTACTGGGCATGCGCGAGATTTCGCGCTGGATTCATCCGCCCACTACAACCAGGAAGCAGGGCACACATTTCCCCACAGAGGACTCAGCGAACCAGCACAAAGATGGCGGCGCTCTGCAGAAATTTTAAAAAGTAAGATTTTATGCTTGCAAAAATATTATTCCACTGTATAAAACAGGATTAGCGGATATATAGAAGTCGAAGGGTCACTGTTTGGGGGACATTAAAAAAAAAAAAAAAAAAAAAAGATTCTGTGGCCGGAACTCCGCTTTAAGGGCCATACACACTATAAGATTTTCTGAAGACTTTTTCCTTCAGATTTATGGAAAGAATTCCAGCAAGGGCATAGACCTGTCCCTATAGAAGGGTCAAGACTAAGTCCCTACAAGAAGAAAAGGGGGTTTAAATGTGCCTCTACAAACAGTCAAAGTATGCACATGTTCATGTAACATAGCAACGGTACACAATTGTTTTTTTTTTAAAAATTCATAAATCTTTATTAATACATAGTAAAAACAAAAAGTATATCACTCTAATAGATTGAACAGTCAATACATAGTGACAGGATTAGTACAAATACAGATAGAAAATGCTGGAGCTACGCGTTTCGCATTATGCGCTTCCTCAGGGTCCAGCAAAGGAAAGTATGTAAACAGAGATTCAGTCTTTAATAATCTAAAGGTACATAAAACAGTTATTAGATTTGTGAATATACACATATGTCTTATAACATTTTTATTATTCTCAGTTTGTTATTTGCAGCTATCAATTGTATGTCTTAACCTTGAACACATCAGTTTTACTCTAATTATTTAACAATTATATAAGTAGATCAAAGGATAGATTTTCCATAAATATAGCTGGTTAGTATATTGGTTCCTATATTATAGATTCCTTTAGATAAAAAGGAGGAAGAGAAAAACCATTTCTGTTTAACAAACTCTTTTATGCTTTGCTTGTCAGAAAGACAAGGAACTAAATCCCACACACTGAAAAGGAAGAGTAGAAAAGGATGGGAAAGAGGGAAAAGAGAAAAGGGATGAATATGAGAGAACAATGATAGAAAAGGGGGGAAATGATGTAGAGTGTGAATTACCACGTAGCCCACAGGGGGGGCAGTGATAAGGATAGGCTAGTTCACCCGAGTATAGTAACTCAGGGGACAGTCCATCCATAGAGGAGGCATGGAGGAGACCAAAAAAGATAAATGGTATATATAAAGAGGTATATTCACTTTATTATAAACTAAAAATATGACATACTAAGGCATTAAATTGTCTTACCCCAATTTAGACGTCACAATGAATAGAGTTGAATATACTTGTTTAATTTAAAATCATGTTGTATGAAAGGGGGAGCCAGAAGCCCCTAAAATCAGCAGAAAGAAAAAAATGAATTTATATGTATGTATGGTTATTCCTTATTTGATTATTTTAATAAGGGGGATGGTGATTTGTAAGAATAGGTACTTACCAGGGACTCATTCTCTAAAATTTATGTGTTAAGTGGTGTAAACGTCAAGCAAGACGTACATCTATTTAAGTAGAGAGGGGGTTAGACATTGGAATCCCCTTCAAAGATGTGCACCAATATTAAGTGAGAAAGGGTTAAATAGAGAGTCCCCTTTAAAACTTGGGGATCAGTGTGGTGCTGGAAGTATAAAAACTAAGTATGAGAGAGTCACTGGATGCTTTAGACAAATTGGATCCAGCCCCGAATCTGAAAAGATATATAAAGATAATGGACCGTTGGTAAAGGGCTAAGCCTGACAAAAAGGAAAAGTGAGGAGCTGAGTCTATAATTAAAACACTTACCATCTGAAGCAATTCAGAAAACCCACGGGGAGTATGACACTCAGCCTAGGCAGCCTGTAAGTGTGAGCTTACTAAGCTGTCCGGTATATATACTAACCACTCTGTATCTGGTCTCCTCCTCCTCCCGGTCTCACGCCCCCCACTTCCGGTATGCGGGAACATCCTCCCGCGGCGTCTACACGTGGACGCTATGGCGGGCGGATGTGGGGGGCGTGAGACCGGGAGGAGGAGGAGACCAGATACAGAGTGGTTAGTATATATACCGGACAGCTTAGTAAGCTCACACTTACAGGCTGCCTAGGCTGAGTGTCATACTCCCCGTGGGTTTTCTGAATTGCTTCAGATGGTAAGTGTTTTAATTATAGACTCAGCTCCTCACTTTTCCTTTTTGTCAGGCTTAGCCCTTTACCAACGGTCCATTATCTTTATATATCTTTTCAGATTCGGGGCTGGATCCAATTTGTCTAAAGCATCCAGTGACTCTCTCATACTTAGTTTTTATACTTCCAGCACCACACTGATCCCCAAGTTTTAAAGGGGACTCTCTATTTAACCCTTTCTCACTTAATATTGGTGCACATCTTTGAAGGGGATTCCAATGTCTAACCCCCTCTCTACTTAAATAGATGTACGTCTTGCTTGACGTTTACACCACTTAACACATAAATTTTAGAGAATGAGTCCCTGGTAAGTACCTATTCTTACAAATCACCATCCCCCTTATTAAAATAATCAAATAAGGAATAACCATACATACATATAAATTCATTTTTTTCTTTCTGCTGATTTTAGGGGCTTCTGGCTCCCCCTTTCATACAACATGATTTTAAATTAAACAAGTATATTCAACTCTATTCATTGTGACGTCTAAATTGGGGTAAGACAATTTAATGCCTTAGTATGTCATATTTTTAGTTTATAATAAAGTGAATATACCTCTTTATATATACCATTTATCTTTTTTGGTCTCCTCCATGCCTCCTCTATGGATGGACTGTCCCCTGAGTTACTATACTCGGGTGAACTAGCCTATCCTTATCACTGCCCCCCCTGTGGGCTACGTGGTAATTCACACTCTACATCATTTCCCCCCTTTTCTATCATTGTTCTCTCATATTCATCCCTTTTCTCTTTTCCCTCTTTCCCATCCTTTTCTACTCTTCCTTTTCAGTGTGTGGGATTTAGTTCCTTGTCTTTCTGACAAGCAAAGCATAAAAGAGTTTGTTAAACAGAAATGGTTTTTCTCTTCCTCCTTTTTATCTAAAGGAATCTATAATATAGGAACCAATATACTAACCAGCTATATTTATGGAAAATCTATCCTTTGATCTACTTATATAATTGTTAAATAATTAGAGTAAAACTGATGTCTTCAAGGTTAAGACATACAATTGATAGCTGCAAATAACAAACTGAGAATAATAAAAATGTTATAAGACATATGTGTATATTCACAAATCTAATAACTGTTTTATGTACCTTTAGATTATTAAAGACTGAATCTCTGTTTACATACTTTCCTTTGCTGGACCCTGAGGAAGCGCATAATGCGAAACGCGTAGCTCCAGCATTTTCTATCTGTATTTGTACTAATCCTGTCACTAGGGGCCTGATTCATAGTACGGCGAATTGGCGTTTCGGCGTGATTTTGCGAAGCGGCGATTATTTAAGTCTGAAATTGGCATTCAAAGAACGGCGGGCGGAAAATAGCGCCTAGTGTGAGATTCATTAAGATGCAATATGGTCAGAGCGCGACTTAAAACCACGCCAGCTAAAAGCTCGACTAAAGTTTAGCCAAATTTTCCCCTGTACCCCCAAAAATCCCAAATCACTGTGGAAGGTGTGGAAGTCAATTTGGAGATGACTTGCGTTTAAAAAATCTCAAAAACTGACTTAGAAAGAGAGATATCTGCGAAAGTGTGGAAAGGTTAAACAGCTCCTCCAGCCGCGAGCTGCGAACTCGCGAATGTGCGCATGCGCAACGTCAAATTGGCTCAAAAAATTTCGCCAGCGCGATTTTGGGTCAATTTTTTTTTGAATACCGCTTGCAAATCCGCTGTCTCGCCCATAGAAAATGGCAAAAACCGGCGGAATTGGAAAAACATGCACACTTCCAACAAGGGATCCTTTAGTAAACACCATCACATTCCATACACCTTTCCTGCTAACTCCGAAATCATAGCAGTCAAATCTACAGTGTTTATATAGAACCTCCACATTCTCTGAAAAAACCCACAAAATATTACATTGGGGAATTGGTCGTCAGATAGAAAAAAAATAGATGTAAAACATATTTCAAAGAAAGATTATTAGCATTTCACACATATCAAGGAAATGTCACAATTTTGACAATATTTTATGTGTTTCCAAAGAATGTTTTTAGAAATATATTGCAAATACTACCTTTTCTTCCATATGGGTATGGCCAAGTGTTACCATTTTACTACACATTTAACTGAAGGTATATATATATATATCCCTTATACTTGGCTAATTAGCAAAGTATGCCCAACAAACAAATAGAGCTTTAGCTCACAATATTGCTACATATTGACTTTATGGGGCATCTTTTGTATTTTGTTCATGTCTTTGGATTAAAAGTTTGCTGATACACATGCCTTTTTCAAACATGAACAAAATTAATGATGTCAACATTTGGAGGATTGGAGATATCCAAGTGTTGCCCATACAGAGGGCACCTTCCGGATTCGAACTTACAAACCTACAGCAGGAAGGCAGACTCCCTAATCATTGTGCTATTTCTCAGTGAGCGTTGGGTGTTTTCCTCATGCCGTCAAAATGCTCACATGGGAACAGGGGCCATTGAACTGAATAGGATTGGATTTTTTGCCTGTTTTGGGAGCTGATCCTTGAGCTGGACAAATCCCCCTCAAACGCCCCCAAACGGGCTACGTTCACATGTACGTGTTTGTGGTCTGTTTTTGGGGCTTTTGTAGGTGATTTCATATAACAATGCCTGCCCAAAAAATGCATGTCAAAACGCCTGTGAAAACGCCAGCCAAAATGCACATAAGAACGCCTGATATAATTGCCACGCCAAATTTAGGGATGTTCATGAGTGATGAGTCAGATTGTTGGCTTACATATCTGGTCAATCGTCACAATCTCACTTCTCAAATCCCAAAAGGTGTGTTTCAATTGTTTCCCTAAATATATATTTCTCTCTCTCTCACGTAATTGTATATATATGTATGTATTCCTGTATCTAAACATTCTAAATAATGACTAGCAAACTTCAAGAGAGAATTTTTTCAATTCACATATACTATACACACCTACATACATTTCTATTCCTCATTTCTATTTCCCTTGTTTTGGCAACTGAGCATGCTCCAAAACACACAGGATACACACAGTTAATTTTTGGACTGGGCGTTACCATTCTGGGTGTGTTTGCTTGGATTATATATAGCTCACTCAGACATCAGGAAAGATTTGACCTACGAAGAGGTCCAATATATTTGTGTGTCACATGTTTTATGGGTAACATTTTTGGCCCTTTGTTATTTATGGAGGTGAGATTTGGCTGTGTTGTGTGTTGACTCTCTGTAAGTATTTATTGCTGTTAACATAATTCTGTCAATCTGCACATGCATCTGTTGATTATGGGCTCTTTGTCGATGTATATGGTCTAAATGTTGTACAAAGGTTGTTTTGGTTTGAAAAATACAAATGTAATAAACAGCATGTTTCCAATTTTTTTTTAAAAATGTCTTCATGTGTCTAAATAAAGTTTTCTGGTGTCCACAAATGTATGTATTTGTATTTATTTTTCTAAGTTAAATCTGCTTAATGGTTGTGTATGTTCACTATTCGCGAATTCGCGAATATACAAAACCGCGTTCTCACATTTATACATGAAACCGGAAACGAAACTTTTGCTGCGTGCACACGTTTCCGGAAATTGTCCAGGCCCTGTCGTAAGTGTGCATCATGGCTCCTGCACTGTTTACAGCCGAAATCGTGGCATTTGTGTGTAAGGTAAGGAGGGGGTGTGAGTGTGCAGGGTGCGGGATGGGGGATGGGGGATGGTGGCAGGGTGGGTCGCTTATCTAGCGGGTGTGCAAGAAACTTTTGGTATGCTGATCTGCGCATGCACTTTCTGCCTATTAGACATGATCTAGAAGCTTCCTGTTATAGAAACTTCCTAGATGTGAACCTGTTCCCTATATATATATATATATATATATATATATGTATGTGTGTGTATATATATATATATGTGTATATATATATATATATATATATATATATATATATATATATATATATATATATATATATATATATATATATATATATATATATTATATGTATATATATTATATGTATATATATGTATATATATGTATATATATTATATGTATATATATTATATGTATATATATGTATATATATTATATGTATATATATGTATATATATTATATGTATATATATGTATATATATTATATGTATATATATTATATGTATATATATTATATGTATATATATTATATGTATATATATTATATGTATATATATTATATGTATATATATATATTATATTATATGTATGTATATATATATATTATATGTGTATATATATAGATGTATGTATGTGTATCTAAAAAATATATATATTAGACAATATATATACTATGTATATATTATATACAATATATATACATTAGATACATTATAGAATATGTTATATACCATATATTAGTGTATATAATAGGGAACAGGTTCACATCTCTGAACTTTCTATATAGATATAGATAGGCATACCCTGCTTTAAGTACACTCACTTTATATACAATCGTGAGTAAGGACACAGCTTGTTCAGCTTGCCATGACACTGCTCACAAACCATAAGTGACAGGGATAACAAACTTAGGGAGCAACGACAGGGTACCCAGGTACCCAGGACTACACCATATCCATTTTGTGGCTGGCCAGCTTGCCTAGGTAATCTATCATGTCATAGTCCTGGATCCCCTTAACATGCTCCCACATGGTTTGGGAGTAAGGCTATGTCAATGTGGCCAAAATTTACAATGGAGCTGGTGTATTTTCATGCATCGAGAAAAGAAAAAAGGGATTGCTTCACTTTAAGTACATTTTCAGTTTCCATACATGCCCTGGTCCCATTGTGTACTTAAAGTGGGCTATGCCTGTATATAGATAGATTTGATTCGTTTCAACTTTTACACAAAATGAAACCCAATTATCTGTGACAGATTGCTCTCTGACGCTTTGGAATCTATCTAGATAAAGACAAATGTATTGACCCTTTTCATATATGCAAGATTAGAAACATTATATTCCCTAAATGCATAATGCCAAAAATTATTGCCTTACATACATCCATACACACTGCAAGCTCGGCCCCGTTTGTCTTGTCTGACACTCTTACCATCATAAGCTGGATCTGCACACAGCAGCTAATTGGTTCACCTGAGATGGAATCAGTGATCACAAAAATCTGGAATGGTCATGTCTTCAAAGGATTGCCTTGAACAAATCACCTCTAAAAGAAACACATGAGTGTATAATCACTTGTCTCAATGGATCACATTCCCAACACACCCATCTCACACTGCCATATGATAATGAATGGGGGTGTCCATTGCAAGTTAAATACACCCCCAGATCACATTGCTTTGTTAATTTACAGATCTAACTGGAATATGATGGCACTGCTGTGAACCACTATGCCATCAAATTCTGCTGGTGACCTTTAAAAAGGATTATGTGTGATTGTGTGGATAATTATGCCACCTTAAATTTGCATCTCCCACATACCATGTGCAACTCTTGCAGGAATTGTGAATCAAGGATAATTCAGCACAGCTTAATGAACAGACACATTGAGGAGTGTAGGAACACACCGTCAGATTACCCGATCACACTATGGGGTTTTAACTCCTCCATAATTTTGCCACTTTGGAAACCAAGTGCTTACTTTATGTATACTTTTTAGACGGAACTACAATTTCTAGTAGGGTGATATCATTGCATGAGATTTTCCCTCACTTCCTGTCTTAGTGTCACCAAGACAGGAAGTGAGGGGAATATCACTGTGGGGAAATAGCTTGCAATTGTTGCCTTATAATGTCCATAGTATATATAAAAGGAAAGAATTGCTGGCTGTATCCCCACGGGAGATTCCCTCACTTCCTGTCCTGGTGACACCAAGACAGGAAGTGAAGGGAAATCTCCTGCAATGATATAACACTGTTACATGTTCTAGTTATGTAGCAAACTTAAGAATATACAAAGCAAACATCTTTTTTTTTCCATTTTGGCAAAATCATGGATTCATTAAAAAAATATCTTTGTTTGTCCCGTGGCTTGCAGGAAAAACATTTTGCCTTGATTCCACCATCAACACAGACAGGGGAAACCCTCCTGCGGAGCCATTGTGTTCTCCTGGTGCTGCCCCTGCCAGGAAAACACAGTGATTATTGCTAGTGGCTACAAGAGATGCTAGCGATAAGTGTGTGTAAAATCTGACAGACTGGTTGTACGTTGTCCTCCAGGTGATCGACCAATCAACTTGGGTACCTTCAGCCTGGCCATACACAGTTTAAATCTGCATCTCAAATGAAGCAATCCCATTTACATATAACACTCCATAAAGGAGAATTGAGGGGCTTATCAGGTCTGCGTCAAAAATTAACAGCCACACCCAATCAGACAGCTCGTGTTAAAAGGGACCTGAAAAGCAATCTGCATGGCTTGCTTTTCCAAGCATTGGCTAGTTTAGTGAGCCTGGACTAATAACAGTCACTGTAATGCTACCCATACTGCTGTCCTTTTAACATGGTGACAAAAGTTGATACCTATGCTACATGTGTGTAAAGTTACTTGCACCCTGCTAAATGGACAGCAATAAGGTTGTAAATACAGTGACTGCCTGTCCCCCCCTGATGGCGGCCCTGGGTGTGTCATGAAAGGCCAATTGAGAAAATGGCTATATCATGTAGAGGAAATCACCAGTGTGGGGCAACCTATGTCATGGAGGTAGATTTGGACATCGATGTATATGTATCACCAGAAATGGAATTCTTTGTTCTACAATATCTCAAAGACGACCTAGCATGTTATTTGAAGACTGTACTATTTTGGACATACTTGGACTCAAACATACACTGCTCTTTCCACAGCTCCTCCTCCTCTGGGGGTATGATAAAGTTTATACGCATCTTCACCAAAAGCACAAGATGATGTGTCGTCTCCGGATGAGGCTGCAGCGGAGATTTCAGTTCCTGCCTGATATAGTGGATCTGCAGCGGGCCTGGAGTGATGCCAAAAGGCGCTCACCCAAGCTCCTGCTAAAGGCTGTGGAGCAAATCTCCGGTAAGTAAAAATATACATTACATGTGACCAGATAGGTTACAATTTTTTGGGTAGGTGGACATGTGTTTAGCTATGCAACAACACTAATACCAACACCCCCCCCCCCCTCCCTCTCGCTCCTACCTTTCCTACCTCCATCAAGTGTCTCTTCACAACCTTTAATACTACTATGTACATTCGTATTTTTTATGTTTTTTTTTTTTCTTCTGCTTCTAGCCAAAGCGGACGGACGGCACCCTCTTGTGCTTTTGGTGAAGAAGGGGAGGAGGAGGACGGCCACACTCCAATATGCAGTCAGAGGCAGCGAGCCATTTGAGCAGCTGAAAATTGTGGATCGTAAGTAGAAAATAAAAATGTTAGAAATTTCTAATCTCTAATCACATTTTACAGAGCCCCCTTTACATCGGAGTCTCCAGACTTACTACACTGTAAGAGGGAAGTGTGAAGACTCTGATATAAGGAGAGTTTGGGAACCATTATTTGAGGGGGGAAGCTGGGGACTCTGGTGTAAAAGGGAACTCTGTGTTCCCCAAAGCTCCCCCATACATCTGAGCTTACAGAGACCCTCTTACACTTCCCTTCCTCAGTCCACCACAGTCAAGGGCACAACAAGTCCCACTGCAGAAGGCTACCTGCTTGGACTTGTAATCCTCTCTGTAGGGGAATGAGGAAATACTGCCTGCTATGCTAAGACTTGTAGTGCCCTCTGTTAGGGACTAAGGATTCCTCAGTCCTCAACATTCTAGGGCACTATAAGTCTCAGCATAGTGGGCTGTCATACCTCAGTCCCTCACAGCTCGGGTCAAAAACAACACAGTTAAACATCTAAAGGACAACTCCAAACAAAACTACCAATAATGGACAGAGTCCATATGCTCTATAATGTCAAAGACCCGCTACCACTCACCTTCCACCTCTGGTGCTGTCATTGTGTAGGGCAAAGGGCTCCATCTACACCATGTTTGGCTTTCATGTCAGATAGGCAGGACTTGCTCAGCTCCACTCTCTTCCTTGGCAATTGACTCTGGCGTCATTGTGGATCTTTCCTCCTCTAGAAAACCCCCAGGGGCCCTCTCCTTGTCCCCCAGCCACCCAGGGCCTTCTTCTCCTCCTCCTCCACCAACCATTTTCAGACTCTTCCAACTTCCCTGGGGCTACTCAACCACTTTGCATAGTGGACACAACAAATCTATGACCAGCCTGCAAAATATCAAGTCTGGGCCTGGTTACCTGTATGTTCCGGGTCCAGGGCGGAGCTCTCCTCCCAGAGCAACAACTGATGATAGCAGAGTGAGTTGACCGGCCAGTCACTTCCTACTGGTGCAGGTACACACCTACCGATTCCTCCACATCTTAGGATAACATGATCAGACGGCCAATCCCCAGGCAGAGAAGGAGGAGTAAGTGTCAGCGGACAACAGACACCTGGCAGACGCAGTGAAGGGACTGCAGCACACTGCTGCAACTTTTTGATCCGAGGATTGAAAGCAATCTTTTACTTGGGAGATTTCCCTGACTGCGCCCTTCGAAATGTTGGTGCTCCGCCACTGGCCGCAAGGCCCCTGTAGGTGCGAGGCCTTAGGCGCCCGCTTAATTTGCATGGTGCCCTCCTGTTTTAAAACATGGTCAATGCATCTCATTGGTGTAAGTGCACTTCTATGTTCTGAATTGTAGGGGCATTGAGTATGGTGCTAGCATGATGAGAGGTTACTGCCTATTTGTGTCCATAAATAATATATAATGTTTTTCTTTTATTTTAGAAACCAGTGATCAGGATGTTGCGGCTCAGCCTTCTCAGGCCCCCTGTAAGTAATGTGGATGTGCTGGTGTGTTGTGTATTAGGTCGAACTTGGAGGAATGATTGTTTGTTTTGTTTTCTTTTGTGGTTGATGTAACTTCAGCAAGAGAGGAGCCTCAGGCAGGGCCGAGTCGCCTGGATCCGGGCCAGGAACAAACTGTTGGCCAAGAAGAGGCCAATTGGTCCGACTCGGATGAGGACCTGGGCTCTCCTCAAAGGGGAAGTAAGTATTCTACATGTGTTTGTGTGTTCAATGTGTCCTGGGAAATCTAAGGGCTGTAATATATATATTTTGACATTGGGGTTTTGTAGCAGCTGACATTGAGGATGTTTGTTGTGGAGGACTGGGGAAGAGGGGCCACTGCTTACCCAGTCCACTGTAACTACTACCTTCAATGTTTCCAGACTACTTTCTGTGTGCCTTTATCAAATAGCTTTTGTTCAAGGATTGTATTTGTGTCTTTGTGTTTCTAGGAGATACAACGCCATCCCCCCATGAAGGGACACCATCCCCCCATGTAGGGTCTCCCCCATCCTCCCCCACTCCAGGCTCCCCTGAACTAGTCTGTAAGTACCTAAAATTAGATTCTCACATGAATTGTGTGTGCTAGGATGATGTGTATCTAGGATAATCTAAGTTGGAGTCAAAGCAAGTGTAGTTTTGCTATATGTGACAGGAAGGTTGGTCATGAAACACTCTTGCTTAACCTTCATGTTTGAAAGGTGGTTTTGGGGAGCTTTACAGGACATGTTATCTTTTGTAAGTTATCTCAAGCCACCCTATTCTAAATTGGTGTTAGTTTCTCTACATTGGAAATGGTGTGCTTTGTACTTGTAAATTTTTAGGGGACATTGTAATTTAATCATGTCCTGATTTAGTCAACACTGAAAATGTGTGTTTGTCAATCTTTCATAAATACTCTTCCTCGGTAATGTACCACATTCCAGTTCACAATTTGTGTTCTTTTTGTGCAGTTTCTCCAGAGCCAGCCACGCCATCAACTTCGGGGGCCCAAAAAAAACCTGATGATGGTAAGTTGTGTGCTTTTGCAGTAATGTGTCTACTTAGTAAGTGGAGAAATGCTAACTGTGTATGTCCCCGCTCAGGCTTCAAGTTGTTCTAAAGGCAGCGGGTTCTTTATGTGAATGCATTCTATGCATTAGTATTCCAAGTGATAGGTGTGCATATTCCCCCTAAGACTTACTGGGACCATTTTTTACGGTCCAAATTTTTGCACTAATACTTGTCTGGAACAGACTCCCCCTCCTCCTTAACTGAGGTGACAGCATGCCAATATTGCCTCCTGATGCTGTCACTCCTAATCATTGAGACCATTGGAAGGGAGGGGGGCAAGGCTGGCTCACAGCCTAGTGCCTGAACAGGCACAGGGTGCTTGGCTTCATCTCATGTGCCTCCATAGCAAGCTGCCTGCTGTGGGGTCAAACAACAGGAGGGAGGTGCCTAGAGGTGTGTACAGGGGCCATGTAAAAAGGAGGATCGTGATTTCTTTCGTCCCCAAAAACCTAGAGAGTGTAAGTCTAACCTGATTAGTTTTCCGCAGCCCTCCCAAAATGATATGTTTCCAACACTTAGAACAGGCAGGGCTGAGGCACCAAAAACATCAGAAAAACACAATCAGCACAAAAGCAGGGAGTACGTATCCTTAACGCTACAAGCTTCACCCAGAAGAATGACGCTTGCACTGTACAAATCTGCATCACCACCATATCAATGTCTAAATAAAACTTTCAGGGAAATGTGGAGGGGTAATGAGTGGGTGTTAGAGCGTTTTCATGACTGCGTAACCTACAGTTAGCGTGAGTCCATTTGTTGATAAACTTTTTCTTCTCTCTTAACACAGCTGGGATGGCGGAAAGGAGATCAGGGGAGCAGACACATCTGCTCCGTCCAGAACTGGCCCTCAAAATTCCTAAGGGTGAGTCTCTACTATGTGTCAGGTTCAATCTATAGACAGTAAGAGTGAGAGAGAACGCTCCACAGATTCCAATGGTGATAGAGATAAATGTGTGCACATGTATCGTGTTGACCAATTGAACCCAAAACACCTTACATTCTTCAAAATGATTGCTTGTGTTTACATGCAGAAAAGCATTTTACTTAGCTTTGGTGGAACTGCTACTAACATTCCAAGCCATCTTATGTAACCTTTTGAACAATTTGCTGTGAAAGTTTGAGTTTAAGGTTTACAACAGCAATTTAGCATATTTGCTTCAGAGTGTTGATAAAAGCCAACCAATAGACTCCTAAGCATATTTGTTGAGGCACATTAATTACAATCCTTGTTTGGATCATTTTGCCTAAAACTAATTGTCATGTTTTTTTCTACCCAGGGCACACCCACCTCACCTACGAGGTCCTCCTGGATTATATGAGGTGGTGCGGAGACCGAATTCTATATTTGGAACACCTTTGTGGCGTGGATCCAGACCCTAAGGAGCCATTCGTTAGGAATGTCACACCTTTAAAAAGATCCTAGTATTTTTTTTTTGTGGTTTGTTTACTTATGTTGCACGTTGCAACACAAAGAAATGTCACATTTGTAATTGTTGCCCATTATAAACAAAAATCTAACAAAAAAATCAAAAACAGTTTAAAAAAAAACCCTTTTTTTGGGACCCAAAAAAAAAAAAAAAAAAAAAAAAGCCTTGTTTTTGGCAACCAAAAAAAATATAAAAATTTAAAAAAAACCCTTTTTTTGGGACCCAAAAAAAAAAAATAAAAAAAAAAAGCCTTGTTTTTGGCAACCAAAAAAAATATAAAAATTTAAAAAAAACCCTTTTTTTGGGACCCAAAAAAAAAAAAAAAAAAAAAAAGCCTTGTTTTTGGCAACCAAAAAAAATATAAAAATTTAAAAAAAACCCTTTTTTTGGGACCCAAAAAAAAAAAAAAAAAAAAAAAAGCCTTGTTTTTGGCAACCAAAAAAAATATAAAAATTTAAAAAAAACCCTTTTTTTGGGACCCAAAAAAAAAAAATAAAAAAAAAAAGCCTTGTTTTTGGCAACCAAAAAAAATATAAAAATTTAAAAAAAACCCTTTTTTTGGGACCCAAAAAAAAAAAAAAAAAAAAAAGCCTTGTTTTTGGCAACCAAAAAAAATATAAAAATTTAAAAAAAACCCTTTTTTTGGGACCCAAAAAAAAAAAAAAAAAGCCTTGTTTTTGGCAACCAAAAAAAATATAAAAATTTAAAAAAAACCCTTTTTTTGGGACCCAAAAAAAAAAAATAAAAAAAAAAGCCTTGTTTTTGGCAACCAAAAAAAAAATGTTTACAAAAAAGCCTTGTTGTTTTTATGGCAACGGACAAAACCACAAATATTTACAAAAAAGCCTTGTTGTTTTTATGGCAACCGACAAAACCACAAATGTTTACAAAAAAGCCTTGTTGTTTTTATGGCAACGGACAAAACCACAAATGTTTACAAAAAAGCCTTGTTGTTTTTATGGCAACGGACAAAACCACAAATGTTTACAAAAAAGCCTTGTTGTTTTTATGGCAACGGACAAAACCACAAATGTTTACAAAAAAGCCTTGTTGTTTTTATGGCAACGGACAAAACCACAAATGTTTACAAAAAAGCCTTGTTGTTTTTATGGCAACGGACAAAACCACAAATGTTTACAAAAAAGCCTTGTTGTTTTTATGGCAACCGACAAAACCACAAATGTTTACAAAAAAGCCTTGTTGTTTTTATGGCAACGGACAAAACCACAAATGTTTACAAAAAAGCCTTGTTGTTTTTATGGCAACGGACAAAACCACAAATGTTTACAAAAAAGCCTTGTTGTTTTTATGGCAACGGACAAAACCACAAATGTTTACAAAAAAGCCTTGTTGTTTTTATGGCAACCGACAAAACCACAAATGTTTACAAAAAAGCCTTGTTGTTTTTATGGCAACGGACAAAACCACAAATGTTTACAAAAAAGCCTTGTTGTTTTTATGGCAACCGACAAAACCACAAATGTTTACAAAAAAGCCTTGTTGTTTTTATGGCAACCGACAAAACCACAAATGTTTACAAAAAAGCCTTGTTGTTTTTATGGCAACGGACAAAACCACAAATGTTTACAAAAAAGCCTTGTTGTTTTTATGGCAACCGACAAAACCACAAATGTTTACAAAAAAGCCTTGTTGTTTTTATGGCAACCGACAAAACCACAAATGTTTACAAAAAAGCCTTGTTGTTTTTATGGCAACGGACAAAACCACAAATGTTTACAAAAAAGCCTTGTTGTTTTTATGGCAACGGACAAAACCACAAATGTTTACAAAAAAGCCTTGTTGTTTTTATGGCAACCGACAAAACCACAAATGTTTACAAAAAAGCCTTGTTGTTTTTATGGCAACGGACAAAACCACAAATGTTTACAAAAAAGCCTTGTTGTTTTTATGGCAACCGACAAAACCACAAATGTTTACAAAAAAGCCTTGTTGGTTTTATGGCAACCGACAAAACCACAAATGTTTACAAAAAAGCCTTGTTGTTTTTATGGCAACGGACAAAACCACAAATGTTTACAAAAAAGCCTTGTTGTTTTTATGGCAACCGACAAAACCACAAATGTTTACAAAAAAGCCTTGTTGTTTTTATGGCAACCGACAAAACCACAAATGTTTACAAAAAAGAATTGTTTTTGTGAAAACCTTCCAAAAAATGATGTCAAAACATAAAAAATGTTTAAAATGTTTATCTAAATTAAATTTAAGTATGTTGCTCTTTGCAACACAAATGTTACATTGGCAATTTAGTTCATTCTATTATATATTGTAATATATTTTTTGTACGCTACAGTTGGTAGACACCCACATGTGTTATTAAAACATTTATTTTATTACCCAAGTTTTCTTTTTGGTGTACACATCGAATGTCTTTTGTGTTGTATTTGTTTACTTGAGTGGTGTGGTCTGTAATTGTTAGTATGTTGGCTTTGGTTTATGTTAGCCTTGAGACTTGTTTTGAAGCTACATTTGAAGGGAGACCTTTTCTTGGGTCGTTATGTGAACATTGAGTTATCTAAATTTACATGAAATCATATGTTTGGAGATAGAGAAGCACGTGTGTATAAATGCCTACATTAACCAGGGCCATTACTTGGCCACCAACACTCCTAAAAAACCAAAGAGCAAACACAAACTAATCATTTTGCATAAAATTTAATTTCATCCCCAAAAGAAGCACTATAATAAATCATATTGTGCCACCCTCAAATTAAAAAAAAAAATGGCCCAAAAAATTGGCCAATGTAAATCATTTACAAAACTAAACCAAATTAAACAAAAAAACAAAAAATCAAGTTGGTGGTCGTGCCTGAAGCAGTGTGGTGAGCATTGTTAAGTTTCCTGCCATCAAATGGTGTGCCAAGAGTTCCATCTGGTCTGGGGTTAACTGTAGAGTTGTGCTCAAGTGGCCCATTAGGATCATATCTTCTGTCTGAGGCTGCTGATGATGCAGGGTGTTGAACGTTGGAAATGTCCCAGACAGAAGATGTTCGGCCAATAGTGTCATCTGCTCTGGGGTCAGCCTAAGCATTTGGGCAACGTGTGCCATTACCATGAGATGGGATCGTTGCTGCTCCAAGGCTATTTGATGCTGCTGGTGGTGCAAGGGTTGTGAAGATGTGTGGGGAGTGGTGGTTGATTGTTTGTTGTGGTCCACGGTGCGGGGGCAAACGACATGTCGCATTGGTGACAAAAAAGAAGAACGGCCTGGGGAGGAGTGAAGTGATAAAGGTGTGGAGGGAATGTAGTCAGGTGGAAGGGGTACTGTGGAACCAGTGCGCATTGAGGTTGTGCAGGAGGATTGCTCATTGAGGGGTGTGGGAGTCCGAACGGAGTGTGAAGTGCTAGGAGTGGCTACAGGAGGAATTGTCCCATCCCCAGCTGCCTGACAAGTGGCCAACACTGGCATTACCCTCCCACTACCACAACCTGCAGTGGCAGGTGAGTGAGATGTTTGGGAGGGCTCTGCCAATGGGGCATCTTCAGATCCAAACAGGCATTGGCGTGTGGCCAGCACCTGAGTGTCAACACTTTGCCGATCCCGTTGATGCTGGTCTGCTAAACTTACCAAGCTGTTACGCATATCCTGTTGAACCTGTAACATATCCTGGTGAACCTGTACCATTGTTGCTACAGATTCCTGTATGAGCCCGAGCAGACGTACTGCCTCAGTAGATTGCTGAGTACGCCTCCTTAACTCATTTTGGACCTGATACTCATCAAGCAGCCTCTCGGCTACATCCAGCATAGATGGACGAAGTTGGGTAGGTGACAATCCCTCTGCATCTAAGGCTACCTGAAAGCAGAAGAAATAGACCAAATCATTATCAAACATCATGACTAAATATTTCAGATTAGTTTGACAACTTAACACCCCAAGCAGAACGTTGAAAAGTTTGATGTGCTTCTAATGAGTACTTGTTCATTGTAAGATTATCCAAGCTAGCAACACTTCTGATAATGGGTACATATTATATTGGTGTGACTAATATGACAAAGGCAAAAAAGAATCAACATGAAGGTGTTCCCAATTAACCCTGGTGTGGTAGGTTGTTTATGCTTTTGGTAAATCTGTTACTACACCAATGAGTTTATACATCTACGTATGTTGTCTAAAATCTTGCCATCAATCGGCTACAGGACAACCCAACCAAACGATACCCATGAATTTGGACCTGGAAAATCAAAGACGGGCCGGACTTTAAAGATCCTGGATGTTTTTGGAACATTAGTGGCACACCAAATTATAACATAATTCCCTGATGTTCAAGATAGAACTCTTGTTGTGCTGGTGCATCGTCAGAATGTCATAGCACTAATTTAACACACACAATGTAAGCCACATCTAGTCCAAAATCAATGCTACCATTGAAATGTTACATGTGCACCTTGTTCCCTTATATCACATACCACAGCACTGGATGCAGAATCGTCGCCAGCTCCTGATCCAACTCCAGCTGCAACGTCAAGAGGGGCCTGATGTTCTTTTAAAAAAAAAAAAAAAAAAACATGTTTAGTACATAACCTTAGTCAGTAATGATTATGGCCAGATTGCCCTCCTAGCTTCATGAATGAAGCATTGAGGCCAAACATTCAAAAGTGCTTTCCTGGGCTCATAGGACACTTGCTAAACCCTCCCAAAGGTTAAGAAGGCTTGGTCTGCCTACTAATGACGGCACCCATTAATGCTGTCAACTGTGTTTTGCAGGGTAAACATCTAAAAGGCAACACTCTTTCCTAAGAAAAAACATGTGTGTTAATGGGGTTAATAAGATTCAAAAAAACATTATTTGACTAGACATACCAACACCTTCCTCCAGGCCTAGCTGCACTGGGTGTGTTCCCTGCTGCGGATCTTCTGTAAAGGACATAGCAATATGAGCTATCTTGGCCAAAAAAAAACATCTACATTGTTTGGCACAGTATGATATTGGACCTACCAGGAGGAGGGTCAGCACTGATGTCAACACCTGTGAGTCCGTCTGGTTCGCCAAGCTGCATGGGCTGTGGAGGGGCTGAGATCCGTGCTACAGATGAACAAATTGCAGGTTGGGGAAAACAAAAAAAGGACAATTGGAAGGGCAAGTATCACATTCTCTTAATGTCACACATAGGATAGTAGTTAATCTTTTCCAAACAACTCACACAATTGACATCCAAGATAATATCCTACCTCGGTGCAAAGCATCCGAATCTAAGTCCTCTCTGGGAAAGATGGTATCGGGTCCTATGATGTTCAAGAAAGGTAATTGATAATCCCAGAGAGAACTTCGTGCACGTTCATCCAGCCGACCTTGACGGTCATAAAGACCCTCCGCAGCCCATGCAATTAGCTTCTTCCGAACGGACCCACAGATGTCGTTGACCTTCTTCCGCACACTGTCACGGTGGCGAGGTGCTTCACCCAGTGCATTTACAGCATCCCGGATTTCATCCCACAATCTGTTCTTCTCTGTTACTGAGTAAGACGCGGCCCTGGTCCCATGTATCGCCTGATATCTGGCCATATAGGCGTGGACCAGGGCACAGCACTGATTGTGGGTGAAACGGGGAAGCCGGGGTAATGTGGACAAGCTGACTCTGGTGGACGGACCCGCTCCAGGACTACTGTCAGAAGAGCCAGCTTGTCCACTTGGTGTGTTAACACCTCCCCCGGCTTCCTCCTCCGGGATGGGGATGGTGGACTCCCTCATGGATACAGCTGGAGCCTCCCTCACACCAGAGCCAGACGATCTGCCCACCCTGCCCCCCCTGCCCCCCCTGGCCCCCCTGGCCCCCCTGGCCCCCCTGGCCCCCCTGGCCCCCCTGGCCCTTCTCATCCTTCCAGTGGGTGGGGCCATGGGAGCACGAGGTGGGCAGAGAATCTGGCTGTCCAGCAGCAGCAAAGAGCCCCAAACTCCTAAATCTGAAATGACAAAAGAGAAAACAGAAAAAACAGGATTTGCAGATTGCTCTTCATATACAGTATAATTAGTGAACAGTTACAGAACACACTTACCTAATGGCACAAACAGACTTGGTCGTGGTGGTGGTGGTAGTAGTGGGCAAAGAGCAGAAGAGGCTGCAAAGAAAAGGAAAAAAAAAAAACACATAAGAAAACGCATATGGGTACAAATCACACGAGGCCCTCCAAACACTTACCTAATGGCACAAACACGGTGGTGGTGGTGGTGGTGGTGGTGGTGGTGGCAAAGAGCAGAAGAGGCTGCAAAGAAATGTACAAAAAATACACATAAGAAAACGCATAGGGGTACAAATCACACGAGGCCCTCCAAACACTTACCTAATGGCACAAACACAGTAGTGGTGGTGGTGGTGGTGGTGGTGGTGGCAAAGAGCAGAAGAGGCTGCAAAGAAATGTAAAAAAAAAACACATAAGAAAACGCATAGGGGTACAAATCACACGAGGCCCTCCAAACACTTACCTAATGGCACAAACACAGTGGTGGTGGTGGTGGTGGTGGCAAAGAGCAGAAGAGGCTGCAAAGAAATGTACAAAAAATACACATAAGAAAACGCATAGGGGTACAAATCACACGAGGCCCTCCAAACACTTACCTAATGGCACAAACACAGTGGTGGTGGTGGTGGTGGTGGCAAAGAGCAGAAGAGGCTGCAAAGAAATGTACAAAAAATACACATAAGAAAACGCATAGGGGTACAAATCACACGAGGCCCTCCAAACACTTACCTAATGGCACAAACACAGTGGTGGTGGTGGTGGTGGTGGCAAAGAGCAGAAGAGGCTGCAAAGAAATGTACAAAAAATACACATAAGAAAACGCATAGGGGTACAAATCACACGAGGCCCTCCAAACACTTACCTAATGGCACAAACACAGTAGTGGTGGTGGTGGTGGTGGTGGTGGTGGCAAAGAGCAGAAGAGGCTGCAAAGAAATGTACAAAAAATACACATAAGAAAACGCATAGGGGTACAAATCACACGAGGCCCTCCAAACACTTACCTAATGGCACAAACACAGTAGTGGTGGTGGTGGTGGTGGTGGTGGTGGCAAAGAGCAGAAGAGGCTGCAAAGAAATGTAAAAAAAAAACACATAAGAAAACTCATAGGGGTACAAATCACACGAGGCCCTCCAAACACTTACCTAATGGCACAAACACAGTAGTGGTGGTGGTGGTGGTGGTGGTGGCAAAGAGCAGAAGAGGCTGCAAAGAAATGTAAAAAAAAAACACATAAGAAAACTCATAGGGGTACAAATCACACGAGGCCCTCCAAACACTTACCTAATGGCACAAACACAGTGGTGGTGGTGGTGGTGGTGGTGGTGGTGGTGGCAAAGAGCAGAAGAGGCTGCAAAGAAATGTACAAAAAATACACATAAGAAAACTCATAGGGGTACAAATCACACGAGGCCCTCCAAACACTTACCTAATGGCACAAACACAGTGGTGGTGGTGGTGGTGGTGGTGGTGGTGGTGTTAAAGAGCAGAAGAGGCTGCAAAGAAATGTAAAAAAAAAACACATAAGAAAACGCATAGGGGTACAAATCACACGAGGCCCTCCAAACACTTACCTAATGTCACAAACACAGTGGTGGTGGTGGTGGTGGTGTAATCCTTTATAGGCAAAAGGAGGCTGCAAACATTAAACATACATGAGAAATCGCATGACCTACATACGTGCACATAATAAATTACAGTTATCAGGAAAGCAAAAATGGTGTCTTTGGAAGCTGGGAAGGTAAGGGGGCAGGTTTAGATGCCAAATCTAGACTGCACACCTTTAACAAACATGAGAAAACACATGTCCAAACCACATGCACATGGGGCCAACTGCCAATGATTAAAAGACACTTGAGGGGTTCCCAAGCTATTGTGGGTTGGAGGGGATTCACCATAGACAACTTAAGCACACCCAAGATAAGTACAAATTGTCTCCTTCCTTTTTTTTGGGAGAGAGAGATACAATTGTCTTACCTCCAGATAATGTAGGTTGTGGGTCACAGGGTCTTGCTAGCACATAAGAAACATCGATCTATAACATCCAGCAGCCATATTGGCCATGTGCTCCTTTTATAGCTGGCTCACAGGTGTGATAATTAGCGGCCGTTTCTATATATATCTGCGCATTCGCGAATTTGCGCGTTCAAAATGGAGGACGATATCCCAGACGCATTAGATGGTGCAATGCTGGCATTTATTGGTGCCTTGTTTGAGGAGGCCCTGGCACAGGAGGCAGCAGAAGGTGGGGAAGCTGCAGCAGCAGCAGCAGCAGCACCTCCAGCAGCAGCACCTCCAGTCCGTGTGCCCTTACCTCGCCAGCCACGCATTTTTGCTCCAAGGATCTATTTGGACAAGCTGCGGGATTCTGATGTCAGGAGGAAGTTCCGGCTCGAGCGAGGAACTATTCTACACCTCTACCAGCTCATAGCAGAGAAAATTGACCCGGACACACAGCGCGGCCATGCGGTGCCCGGCATGGCCAGATTGCTGGCCACTTTGTATATTTTAGGGCGTGGCAGCTTCCAAGCCACTTCGGGAAGTATCATGGGCATTAGCCAGCCCACAGTTTCAAGGGTGTTCATGTTGGTCATTAATGCCATAGTGGATATAGTGCCCAATTTTATCCACTGGCCACAGAATGAAAATGAGTGGAATGAAGTCAAGTTGGGTTTCTACCGGCGGGCACACATGCCGCAAATCCTAGGGGCAATCGATGGCACCCACATAGCCATTAGGCCCCCAAGGAGCCACGAAAGTGAATACCAGAACCGCAAGCAGTACCACTCTGTGAACGTCCAATTAGTGTGTGACGCCAAACAGCGCATCATGAGTGTCAACACTGGTCACCCAGGGTCGTGCCATGATTCCAGTATGTTAAGAACAAGTACTCTGTACGAGGTGTTTGAAAGTGGACAAATGCCCGAAGGGTGGCTTATTGGTAAAGTATTTTGTCTTAACAACATAAACTGTAAGATTACATAGACATAGGAATAAGCTACATCGGTGTACACCCTGATTTAAGCAAAGCCTACCTAAAATGGATGTGTTATTAGTTGTCAGGCTGTTCACACACAACCAGATCAGCAGCTTAGCAGCTCACAAAAGAAAGATTTGCAAAGTTGTCTTTGAGTCCAATGAAGGTGGTTAACCAATGTGTAAATGGTGTCCTCTAGCCACCCAAAGAAAACCTACAAATGATTCCAATGGTATTGCCATATCCCCAAAGTACTTTGCATAAGTGAGTCAATATTGGTTTCCTCACTCTAGTTGCAGATATATTCCAGAAGTAAGACCTAGGCTAATGTAATAGGAACAGAATAGGGGCCAAGTTGTAACTTGCAAGAGAAACCCACCACTTTGTGTGTCCTTTTTCCCATTTGTATTAGTGATTTAGGCAGTTAGACAGAGTTGAGATGTTTCATATGATTTTTTGCAAACAGACGAGCAGGTTGTTTAGTAAAATGCCTAATTGTCTCCCATTTTGAGGAGTCATCTAAAGTCACATGATAGGAAGAACTAATGTATATTTTTCTTATTTTTCAGGGGATGCTGGTTACCCGCAGCTGACGTGGCTGATGGCTCCAATCAGGTACCCCCAGGGCCCAGCAGAGAGGAATTACAACAGGGCCTTGCGGAGAAGCCGGAGTATCATTGAGTTGACCATAGGTCTTCTCAAGTCCCGGTTTCTCTGCTTGGCCCGGCCTGGGGGTGAACTCCTGTACTCTCCTACAAAGGCTTCCAAGATCATCCTGGCGTGCTGCGTGTTGCACAACATGTGCGTTGCCCGGGATGATTCTTGGGAGCTGACGGAGGAGAGGGAGCCAGAGGTCCGTCAGCCGGCGGCCCCCAGGCGGCGGAGCACCGCTGCCGGTATGGCCACCCGGAATACCCTGGTTGCTAGCCACTTTACATGTAAGTACTGTAACCGGTCAAGATAGGGCATGTGTATTAATTAGCTAGTTAGCAGAGGTGCCACTCACAGGGAGACAGAGGGTGATTATCATCTGCCAATGACACTTGCCATTGTAGATAAAGTGTAGTCAACATTGGTAAAATTGTGTTACTTGAGCAAAAACATGCACCTCTAACCATAAACATGTTGGTATTGTGAATAGTGTAAAGGGCTGAGAAGAGCTGGCAGGTGTTTATTTGTGTCTATGCCACCTGTGTAGTTATTGATAACATGAACGGCTGCTTGGTATCTTATGGTGTTGTAATTTTCCAGAACATCAACATCTTGGAATCATGGCACGTACCATGGGAAGCCTGTGGTGATGGGCTGTCTGGCGTCACAGGTGTGTATTCAAATGTTTACATTAATGATTTCTGGTTTGTGTAAGTTGGCATAAAATGTGTTATTTCACTCGTGATGTCGAAATTAAATGAAGTTCAGAATGAAGCAAACAGGCATTAAGATGTGATTTTCATAATGAAATGTCTTATCCTTTGTTTTATTTTTCCAGGAGTGGTACTGCTTGCGGGTGTAGGTGGTAGAAACCCACCTTGATGGACTCCACTCATTTTCTTTTGTGGTCAGTGGATATTTGGTAAGGCACATGGCCAATGACCAACATGAACACCCTGGAACTTCGAAAGTGGCTTGGAAGCTGCCCAGCAACCTTGCCATGCCTGTCCCCTATGAGCTGGTAGAGGTGCAGAATGGATTCTGAACTCTGCCGGAAGTTGTGGAAGACATCAGAATCCCGTAGCCATGGAGCAAAGATCGTGGTCTGGCGCTGTAAAGGCACACGGACTGGAGAGTGACAATATTCTTTTGCTGCATCCCTCCTTCTGCTGTCATTCTCAAATAAATAAATACATTAGAATTGAACATGTGTTTTTTTGTTTTGTGTGGGTGCCTACAGACAAAAGGGCCATCCACACTGTAAGATTTAGAGAAGACTTTATCCTTCCGATTGACATTTTCTATGTAGTGCAAGGGCCTGCCTGATTGCATCCAAATTGAAAGTGTTGAGGTTTGAGCTTCTATTATATGGTTTGGTTAAGTCTACAGGAAAAAGTCTAGACAAATTGTTAGTGTATGGCCCATTAAGCTGCCAAGGCCGGAGTTTTGCACTTTGCATGCTGCTTGTACTGGTGATGTGAGGGGTTGTAATGTAGAGTAGGGATGTATCAGTGTTGTGTTGAGGTGTGAGGCAAATGTAGTGTTGGACTATGAGGGCCTGTGTTGTTGAAATATGGAGAGAGTCCAATATCAGACACCTATGTTTATTGGTCAAGAAATTGTAAGAACCATGGTAAATATGTAAAGAATTGCATCTCGATAAAACTAGGACCACACTCATAAAATCAAAATTGTGTTGTTTCCATTGATGTGCTTGAAATTTGGGTAGGACACCCCCCTCCCCCCCCAAATTCAAGATAGTTTAAAAAAACTGTTTAAAAAAATGAGAGTGAAAAGAGATCCCAAGTGTAGTGATGTGATTTGAACCCATGACGTTGTGAACTGCAGTGAAGTTGCAAAGCACTTAGCTATTGTGCAGAATAAAGCTGTATGGTGGAAAAAATGGAGTGTGTTAAGGCTAAAAAGCACATATAGCTAAAGAACTAAACATTGTATGGAATGTGGGAAGAAGACCATGGTAAAATTGTGAGGTTTCATCTTGCCCTGAAGTAGGGTAGGGGTTTGGTCACTTGCCTTTGGTACTTTCCTTCATAAGATCGATTCGACACACAGACAAGATCAAAAAAACACTTAAAATGGTGTAAGCTTGCAAGCGCTTCTGAGTGTAACATTATTTAGCAATATATATGATGTAATCCGTTACATTTTAGCAATATAAACAAAAAAAGAAAATAAAAAAAGTAGGTGGAGATGGTAAGCCTCGAACCTACAGCAGAGGGAGATGAATTACAGACATGTGATGTGTGCACTAATCCACTAGCCCACATCGCTATGTGAAACTGCTATAAGCACGAAGACATAAGTTTGCGAATTGGCGAAGCCGCGATCGTAAGTGAATCCCGCTGACGGCGGAATTCATTATTGCTGTTTTACTCGCCAATTCGCCGCAGCGCCAGTTAATTGATTTGAACGCGGCGAAACTGAAACACGTCATAGAGGTTTGAAGCTGCAGTTTCTTTAAATCCGGCCCTATGTATTGACTGTTCAATCTATTAGAGTGATATACTTTTTGTTTTTACTATGTATTAATAAAGATTTATGAATTTTTTAAAAAAAAACAATTGTGTACCGTTGCTATGTTACATGAACATGTGCATACATTGACTGTTTGTAGAGGCACATTTAAACCCCCTTTTCTTCTTGTAGGGACTTAGTCTTGACCCTTCTATAGGGACAGGTCTATGCCCTTGCTGGAATTCTTTCCATTGTTTGCATATGGGGGCAGGTGCCATTATAATCTCTGATTAAAAAGACCCCAATCCCCCTTCCATCCATACTGTCTGTTGTTCCTTCAGATTTACCTTTTCTATGTAGTGCAAGGGCCGGCCAGATTGCATACAAATTGAAAGTGTTTAGGTTTGACCTCATATTATATGGTTTTGGTAAATCTAAAGGAAAAAGTCTTCAGAAAATCTTATAGTGTGTATGGCCCATTAGTCTTCCTATGTCTCTTTTTGTTTATCTGTCCCCCTCCTCTCTCTCCTTTCTTTCTTCTATCTATCTATCTATCTATCTATCTATCTATCTATCTATCTATCTATCTATCTATCTATATCATATATGTATGTATATATAGATAGATAGATAGATAGATAGATAGATAGATAGATAGATAGATAGATAGATAGATAGATACTTAAACTGTATGGCTATGCTGTGGTTCCTGTAGGCTTTGCCTGTGTGCGGGGGGTCGGGGGGGGCCTCCATGTCCATTTTTCTTGGGGCCCCCAAATTCCTTCAAACGGCCCTGGGTACCGGGATGCCTAGCTGCAGGCATCACCCCGGTACAACCACTTCTTGCAGCCGACGTAGGGGTACAGGTTAAAAATGCAGTAACGCACTGAAATATACTGCAGTAAACCTGCCCTGAAAAAATAAACTGACACTAAAGTAAAAATGAATGGTCGCACTATGCTCACACTGACTGAACTATCACTAGATTCACACTAAACTGATACTTTAGACCCACAATAGAATCAGAATAGCACACTAACTCTCCAATAGCACTGAACAGAGCCCTGAAATATCTCTCTCCATGCCAATATCACACTGCAAATGGCCACTATTGAATGAATACTTTTATAGTGTGGGGTGGGACTAAGAGCAGTGAGCCATGATTGGATAGATGACAGTATCCAATCATGGCTCTGACAGTGCTCTGTGCCCTGATTGGGCAAAGCTTTCATTGCTTCAGCCAATCAGGGCTTCTAATGCACTGTGCGGCAGGGCATTGTGGTCGTTTGGCGGGCTGAACAAACGGTTGAACGCCCCGACAATGCAGGCGTTCGTCGAACGGGCGAACAGCCAATGTTTGGCCTGGACTCATGCTGGGGCCGAACTGTTTGCCCATCCCGAGTGAACGCACAAAAAACTCAGACGCTCCTTAATGCACGAGCTGTGAGGGGAAAATAATTTGTAATTATGTTTGAAAACGTTCTTATCAAGAGATATTATTTATCATATGAGAAAAGTATCGATACAGCGATGGTTACACGTTATACAGAGGCCCGACCTTTTCTGGTACTTTTTATTTACAAATAAAAATCTATATTATTTTTTTGCTAGAAAAGAGAACCCCCAAATATTATAATTATATATATATTTATATGTATTTTTATTTTTTTTAGAGACCCTAGCGCCTAGGGAATAAAATGGCGGTCGTTGCAATTTTTTAAGTCACACAATATTTACGCAGCAGTTTTTTCAGGTGCAATTTTGTTGGGGAAAAAAAATTAATTTTAATGAATTATAATGCAAAGAAACACAATATATAACCCAATTTTTAGTAAGCTATAAAAGATGATTGAATGCCAAATAAATAGATGCCTAACATGTCACACTTTAACCACTTCAGCCCCGGAAGATTTTCCTGCTTAATGCCCTATTTTGCGATCCGGCACTGCGTTACTCTAATGGAGAATTGCGCGGTCGTGCGACGCTGTACCCAAATAAAATTAACGTCATTTTCTCCCACAAACAGAGCTTTCTTTTGGTGGTATTTGATCACCTGTGCGATTTCTATTTTTTGCACTATAAACAAAAAAAGAGCGACAATTTCGAAAAAAAAAAAAACAATATTTTTCACATTCTGATATATAACATTCCCAAAAAAAAAAAATTTAAAAATCACAATTTTTTAACATTTTAGGCCAATTTGTTTTCTGCTACATATTTTTGGTAAAAAAAAAAAAAAAAAATTGCAATAAGCGTATTTTAATTGGTTTGCTCAAAAGTTATCGCGTTTACTAACTACGGGAAAGATTTATGTAATTTTTATTATTTTTTTTTACTGGTAATGGCGTCGATTTGCGATTTTTTGCGGGACTGCGACATTGCGGCGGACAGATCGGACCCCTAACTGACATTTTTGACATTTTTGGGGGGACCAGTGACATTACTACAGAAATCAGTGCTAAAAATATGCACTGTTACTGTACTAATGCCACTGGCAGGGAAGGGGTTAACCCTGTGGGTGATCAAGGGGTTAAATGTAAGCCTAGGGGAGTGATACTAACTGTTGGGGGCGTGGCTTGTGAGATGACCATAGAGACATGCGATCCTATATAGCAGGATCACATGACCTCTGTGATCATTGCAGGGAGAAGGACAGACGGCTGTGATTACATTAATCATCCGTCCTTCTCTGTCAGCGGGGGGGGGGGGGGGGGGAGATCGCCAGCGTCAGGCGGCCATTGGAGTCGCCTGACACACGCGCTGGCTCCCCAGCTGATGATCGGGGGTGGAAGCACGCCCCCTAGCCTCCTGAGAGTGAGCGACGTAGAGCTACATCGCTTTGCCCAGGAGCGCTGTCTGCCGCAGTAAATCTGCGGCGGGCGGTTGTCTAGTGGTTAAAATTCACACTCATGAAATTGGCAACGTACTTACAAAAATCTCCACAGATGACGCTTTAAACATTTTTTCAGGTTACCAAATTAGAGTAACAGAGGAGGTCAGGGGATAGAATTATTGCTCTCGCTCTAACGATCGCGGCGATACCTCACATGTGTGATGCGCACACTGTGTACATATGTGTGTGCGACTTACGTATGCGCTCACTTCTGCGCGCAAACACGGGGTGACGGGGGCGCTTTAATTTTTTTTTGCTTGTTGATTTTATTTATTTATTTATTTTTTATTTTATTCCTATTACAAGAAATGTAAACATCCCCCTGTAATATAAATAATGGATGACAGGTCCTCTTTATGGAGAGATTTGGGGTCTATAAGACCTCCCATCTCTCCTCTGCCTTTAAAAGCAAAAGATCAAAAAAGGAAATCGTGATCTTTTCAGTTAAAAAAAAAAAAAAGAATCATTGCTTCTGAAAATGATCCAGCGGCTAATTAAGCGCTCGGAACGCTTTTATGAGAAAGCCAATCCTCAACTGATAGCCACTAGCAAGCCGCAACATATATACACCCCCCACCCACTTTATTAGGTACGCCTTGCTAGTAGCGGCTTGGACCCCCTTTTGCCTTCATTCTTGGTGGAATAGATACAACAAGGTGCGGGAAACTTTCCTCAGAGATTTTGCTCCATAGTGACATGATGGCATCACGCAGTTGCTGCAGATTTGTCAGCTGCACATCCATGATGCCAATCTCCCGTTCCACCACATCCCAAAGGCGCTCTATTGGATGAGATGTGGTGAGTGTGGAGGCCATTGGAGGACAGTGACCTCATTGTCATGGTGAAGAAACCAGTGGTGAGATGATTGGAGCTTTGTGACATGGAGCATTATCCTGCTGGGAGGAGCCATCAGAAGATGGGGACACTGCAGTCATAAAGGGATGGACATGGTCAGCAACAATACTCAGGGGGTGGGGTTTATACCACTAAAGGGGCCCAAAGTGTGCCAAGATCCCCCCTCCCCCCAACACCATTACACTGCACCCACCAGCCTGAACCATTTCCCCCCCCCCACACCATTACACCACCAGCGTGAACCATTACCCCCCCCCCCCTTCCCCCACACCATTACACCACCACCAGCCTGAACCATTACCCCCCCTTCCCCCACACCATTACACCACCAGCCTGAACCCTTACCCCCCCCTCCTCCCCCACACCATTATACCACCACCACCAGCCTGAACCATTACCCCCCCCCCTCCCCCACACCATTACACCACCAGCCTGATCCCTTACCCCCCTCCTCCTCCCCCACACCATTACACCACCACCACCAGCCTGAACCATTACCCCCTCCTCCTCCCCCACACCATTATACCACCACCACCAGCCTGAACCCTTACCCCCCCTCCTCCCCCACACCATTATACCACCACCACCAGCCTGATCCCTTACCCCCCCCCCTCCTCCCCCCACACCATTACACCACCAGCCTGATCCCTTACCCCCCTCCTCCTCCCCCACACCATTACACCACCACCACCAGCCTGAACCATTACCCCCCCTCCTCCCCCACACCATTATACCACCACCAGCCTGAACCATTACCCCCCCTCCTCCTCCCCCACACCATTACACCACCAGCCTGATCCCTTACCCCCCCCCCTCCTCCCCCACACCATTATACCACCACCACCACCAGCCTGAACCATTACCCCCCCCTCCTCCCCCACACCATTACACCACCACCACCAGCCTGAACCATTACCCCCCCTCCTCCCCCACACTATTACACCACCAGCCTGAACCGGTGATAGAAGGCAGGATGGATCCATGCACCAAATTCTGACCCTCCCCCATCTGAATGTCACAGCTGAAATCCAGACTCATCAGACCAGGCAATGTTTTTCCAATCTTCTATTCTCCAATGTTGGTGATCTGTGCCAATTGTAGCCTCAGTTTCCTGTTCTTAGCTGACAGGAGTGGCACCCGGTGTGGTCTTCTGCTGCTGTAGCCCATCTGCTTTAAGGTTGGATGTGTTGGGCGTTCAGAGATGGTATTCTGCATACCTGGGGTGTGACGAGTGGTTATTTGAGTAACTGCTGTCTTTCTATCATCTGGAACCAGTCTGCCCATTCTCCTCTGACCTCAACAAGGAATTTTCCTCCACACAACTGCCGCTCACTGGATATTTTCTCTTTTTCCCACCATTCTCTGTAACCCCGAGAGATCCCAGAAATACTCAGACCATCCCATCTGCCACCAACAACCATGCCACGTTCAAAGTCACTTCAATCCCCTTTCTTCCTCATTCTGATGCTCGGTTTGAACTTCAGCAAGTCGTCTTCACCTCGTCTAGATGCCTAAATGTATTGAGTTGCTGCCATGTGATTGGCTGATTAGCAATTTGTGTTACCGAGCAACTGAACAGGTGTACCCAGGGCCGCTGTTAGAAATCGCAGGGCCCCATACAGACTACCTGGCAGGGCCCCCCAAAGAAAATATTAAAGATATATTTAGCTAAAATTATGACAAAATCACTATTATCAGACACAAATATAACATAACTCGCATAATTCCGGCTAAATCTAAAAAAAAAAACGATGTTAAATAAAATAGAAGATGAGATGAGAAAAATATACAGGCTGGGCAGTTGAAGCTCAGAGATCAGAGAGACAGAGAGAGAGAAACAAAGTTACAAATAAACTCCTGAGCAGAGATAAGTGCTGGGAGGGGGGGGGGGGACACAGGGAGGGGGATTAGTGAGGGACAACAGATAAAAGCTGATAGCAGGGAGAGGGACAGATCAGATTCAGGTGCTGGAGGAAGATTTCTGTATTTGTTGTCCATCACTAATCCCCCTCTCTGTGTGGGCCCCCCTGTGTGCTCGGGCCCCCTACAAGAGGGCTGGTGGTCCCCCCCTGGGTATACCTAATAAAGTGTCCGGTGAGTGTATATACTGTATGTATTGCGGTCGGGAAATGGTTATCTTTGAAATGTTCTGATCCAGAGATATATTTTATGATAAGAACAAAGTATCAATCCGGCGATGATTACATGTTATGTAGAAATAATTCCATTACACAGAAGCCAAGATAAACGATCGTCCAGGTAATTTATTATTATTTTTTGTTTCCAGTAAAATATGAATCTTTATTTGTCATGTGTTTTATTGCGGTCTGTGGGCTCGGCTGGAATCGTCTCGCTTGATTTAACCACTTTAGCCCCGGAGGATTTTCCTGCTTAACGTCCAGGCCACTTTTTTCAACTTGGCACTGCGCGACTTTAACTGACAATTGCGCGGTCATGCAACACTGTACCCAAACGAAATTTACGTCTTTTTTCCCACAAATAGAGCTTTCTTTTGGTGGTATTTGATCACCTCTGCGCTTTTCATTTTTTGCGAAACTAATAAAAAAAGAGCAAAGTTTTCCAAAAAAATTGACATTTTCTACTTTGACAGTTAAAAAATATCCAATATATTCAATTTTTGTCATATATTTAGGCCAAAATGTATTTAGCTACATGTCTTTGACAAGAAAATTCTCAATGAGCGTATTTTTAACCGCTTTAAGACCGGAAGATTTTACCCCCTTCCTGACCAGGCCATATTTTGCGACTCGGCACTGCGCTAATTTAACGGACAATTGCACAGTCATGCGACGCTGTACCCAAATTAAATTTACATCCTTTTTTTCCCCACAAATAGAGCTTTCTTTTGGTGGTATTTGATCACCTCTGCGATTTTTAATTTTTGAAAAAAAGAGCGACAATTTTGAAAAAAAAATATTTTTCACATTCTGCTATATAACATTCCCCCCAAAAAATTTACAAATCAAAATGTAACATTTTAGGCCAATTTGTTTTCTGCTACATATTTTTGGTAAAAAAAAAAAACACAAGTGTATTTTGATTGGTTATCACAAAAGTTATCGCGTTTACTAACTACGGGAAAGATTTGTCATTTTTATTGTTTCTTTTTTTTTTACTAGTAATGGTGGCGATCTGCGATTTTTTAGCGGGACTGCGACATTGCAGCGGACAGATCGGACCCCTAACTGACATTTTTGACACTTTTGGGGGGACCAGTGACATTACTACAGTAATCAGTGCTAAAAAATATGCACTGTCACTGTACTAATATCACTGGCAGGGAAGGGGTTAACACTGTTGGTGATCAAGGGGTTAAATGTGTACCTCATGCTTACTGACGTTTGTGGGGGGAGGGGGCTGTGTGACAGAGATCGCAGGTTGAGCTATGCTGAATCCTGTGATCTGTCCCTGCCTATCACAGAGAAGATCCGCCTGCTTTGTTTACACAAGTGGGCGGATTTCCTCACTTGATCCCCGACGATCGGGGAAGAAAGGCAATGATCACCGCCTCTCCTCCCCTGGCCCGACTCCCCAGCTGTGTCTGAATATAGCGGGAGCGAGCCTCCGGCGAGAGAGGGAGGAATCCAGTGACGTAGGTCTACGTCGCTGGACCCAGCCGAGCCGCTCTGCTGCAGTAGCAGAAATGTGAGCGGTCGGCTAGTGGTTAATTTATGGAGGAGTTATGTGTTGTGAAGCCGGCTTGACCCATTAACTGATTTCGGAGAGGAAGAAATCCATTCATTTGTTTGATAATTAAAACAAAAGAGAAAACGTTCCGACACCTTCCAGAGCGCTCCGCCCCTAAGGCTCAAATTCACATATAGGCGTTTCGAATCGCGGGCTGAATTGCCGCGAATCTGCCCCGTGATCCCGAACTATTGCAAGTCGTGGGACACCCGTGCGATTCCCGTGACTTTCAATGGCATCCCGAACGCGGTGCGATTTTGCCACAATTTTCCCCTGACGAATCGCGGTAAAATCGCGCAAACAGAATCGTGGGACGCCTGTCACCCAAAAGAAGTTCTTGTACTTCTTCAGATGTATCACCACTGGTGATGGGCTGGATGTTCGAGTCGACTTTAAGTTCAATTAAAACCTAGAGCACTCGGCGGGAAGTTCGCCTACCAATGCAGTGCATTAAGTGCTGGTGATTGGCCAAAGCATGCACCTGACCTGTACGCTTTGGCCAATCACAGCACAATGTCCTGTCAGAGCCATGATTGGCCAATCAGGGCTCAGGGGCTAAGTCCACGCCCCACACTATATGAGGCTACTGCTTACATGGCAGTAGTGATGAGCTTCGTGTTCGTGTCGAACCTAAGTTCAACTCGAACTCTGCCGGTTTGCCGATTGGCGGGAACTTCGAATCCCTGCATCCATAATCATTTTTAAAAGGTTTTATTTAATATCCATAATTAATATTAATCATCCACTGGCCAGGGATGCAAACCCGCAGCCTCTTACTTGCAAGCCCGTTATTCTACCAGCTATGCCACAGAGGCAGCTGAGTAACCTAAGACTCTCTCTGCCTAACAATTCTCTATCTGAGTTTGACAGCTCTTTTATAGGGCTCTGATGTCACCAGCGCCCCATAATCCACTGCTCAGATGCAGTGAATAAATTACTGACGTCACTTCAGAAGGGGCAAGGACAATTAATAGGTTTTAATTAAAATCCATAATTAATATTAATCACCCGCTGGCCTGGAGATTCAAACCCACAGCCTCTCGTTTGCTAGCCTGTTCTACCGGCTATGCCACGGAGCAAGCTAATTTGCCTTGGACTCTCTCTGGCTCTTCTTTAGCCACTTGCCCCCCAGGAAGATTTACCCCCCTTCATGACTAGGTAATTTTTTTGCAATACGGCATTGCGTTACTTTAACCACTTGCCGACCACCCGCCGCATATATACTGTGGCAGGATGGCTCAGCTGTGCGAATCGCCACCATTTGCCAGCAGGAAAACAGATTCATGGGGCCAGCAGCCACGATTGCCGCGGGGCACCTGCGATCACTGAATGAAGAGAGAACGGCGGTCTGCTGTTGTAAACCAACAATCAACGACGTCAACCTATGACGAAACGCGTCAGGAGGAGCCTACGGCGACGCTAGCCCACACGAGGAGACGCGGCAGCCATTTTGTTGGTGGGATATGGACACGGACCGCGATGCAAGGGGAATTTCCACTCTGCTCCAGTAAATCCACCATCTTGTAATCTGCTTTTTATTCATTTGTGTGGTATTAAAACTATTTGTACATATTACGCTATGGGCATTTCTTTGTCTTGTTTTACCGGGGCACATTTGGAGACAATTGTTCCTGACATCCTGGAGGAGTGCTGATCGTATTCACATGTCAATGCTGAACATGGCCTTTGTAATGAGGGTCCATGTTATCCGGTAAGAGGCAATGTGTCTTTCAACTTGGTGGTGGTCTTGGAGTTTGGACTTTTCAACCTGTATACACGTCTTTGGGGAGTTGGCATTAACACCTTGTGGACTTTCCTTGTATATGGACTTGCATATTTTAGATTAGCGCTACACCCTTGATATATACATGATTATTGATCTATTTTTACAATTTGGTAGCTGCTTTTCGCCTCTTTTTCATATTTTAACCTTAAGCGCAGCAATACTTTTATATACTAAGTGCTGTTGTCTCTGAGCTGAGATAATGACTCTTTTGAAGTGTAGAACCTGTGCATTCCA
Organism: Pelophylax lessonae; assembly: GCF_965119305.1. Lineage (NCBI taxonomy): Eukaryota > Metazoa > Chordata > Amphibia > Anura > Ranidae > Pelophylax > Pelophylax lessonae. The sequence goes on along the minus strand of NC_138772.1, from coordinate 1,594,936 downwards.
TGAATTCGAGGAGGAGGGAGGGGGTAATGACTGCGGCAATGTGTAACTGTTGTGCAAGACTGTCACGGCTGACCTATAATGACTGAACAACATGGCCGCTTGCTACAGCTTTTCGTGTGTCCAGTATGGGATATCATTCCTGTCAGGGAAGAATCCCAAGAAGAACTGGCAAGTATGCCAATGCCCAGTATGGCCGCGCTAATTCTCGCATGCGCTTTAGCGAAAGGCACGCAATGGTGCATTGGCGTACGCAAAGCGCGTTAATTGCCAGTGTTTACTGGCCTATATAAAGACATCAGTGGCTATCAGAAATTGCTGGATTATCTTCAGCTTGTATCCTCTGTTCCTGTGCCTTTGTTTGGATTACCAGTTACCGACTCGGGCTTACCCCTGACCTGCTCTGGCTTATCTCCTGGCTCTATACCCGGCTTGCTTCTCGGAACTGCTCCTGTCTACTCCAGATTGATATCCTGTGTTTGACCCTGGCTTGATCTCGACTACTCTGCTTGTCTCTGCTCTGGACTGACCTTCTGTGTTTGACCCTCAGCATTGCTTCTACCTTGCTTCCGCTTACTCTACTGTCAAGATCCGCCAGCACCTCCAGATTACCCTTGGCTGTTAAAAAAAAGAATGGTGATATCTGCGCTTAGAAAAACACATATAGACCATAAATGATAAATGAATGAGGCAGCCAGCTAGATAAGTAGATTATAAACCTATAGCATACATAAGAAAAGATAAAAGCAGCTCCAAATGGGAATAGTTGAGCATAAACGTCCAATATATTATAATACAGTCCAAAATATTATAGTCCCATATAGAGGCAATGGAGAGGGGAGAGCCAGAGTAGAGTTCCCGGATACCAGTGATTGAAATCAGAGTAGATGTACACCCAATCGGGTAGTCACATAGAATACTTACCAGAAGTGATTGACCCCCTTAGGTGGTCAAATCAGGTGTGTAAACTCAACAGATTATCAACCAAGGAGAACCAAAGGACAAGATGCTGGAACAATCCAAACGATAATCCCCAAAAACCATCTCCAAAAATTACCTCAAAGAGTAAGGAAAAACAATAGTGCAGACTGTACAAACAGGCGTTTATTAAAATAAAAGTATTGCACTTACATTCTTGTGAAAGAATCAGAGCATATCATAATATCAAATGAACCGCGGTATAAAAGGGTGCTGACCGTTCCATCAGTGGTGTCGCCTTACGCGTGTCGTCATAGAAAATGACATCATCAGAGGCGATGATGTCCACCTTCTCTACCCGTGGGTGTCCTCGCATCTGGTCTCTTCAGACAGTGTCACCGGCAGGCAACCCGTGCATCTTGGGGCGCAGAACCCTCTGTCACCACTAATCAGAGGAGGTGCCAGATCATGTATTAGGTACGTGATCTGGCACAGAGCCACGGCAGTACATCTAAGTGATGCGGTCGGCAAGCAGTGAAAGTTCTTGTGGGGACGAGCAGCCTATGTACTATTAGGAAAAAACAACTATTACCAGCGGTCCCTGAAGGGGTAGTGCTGCACCGATGTGACTGGCTGTGTCAGAGCTTACACAGAGTGATGGTCTTCTCTTCTCCCCCATTTGGCCGTGTTCAGGCCTTGGGATTGGCTGCTCAGGTCCAAGGAGAAGGTCACATGCTCCCCCCCCAGCCAGTAAGAATTTGCAGGTAGGGGAAGGGGTGGTGCTTCATCAAGAGAACCTGTCACTTTGTCCTAAATGGAACGCAGGTCTGATCAGATCTTTCAATATCCTTTCTGTCTGGAATTCCGACATTCCGATAAAGATCTCCGATTGGTCCGGTGTTCCCCTCAAAATCTCAGCTTCATTTTTTCATACCAGCACATTTCATTGTCATCTGTTTTATTCCTTTCAGTATAATTTTATATGATTTTTACTGAAAGAAACAATTAAGATTTTGATTGCCCCCGCAGTGATTATGAATTACTAACATTTTTTGTTCCTTATCCCCGTTGCAGTCGGGATTTAATACGAGTCTTCGACTTTTTATTTTCTTAATCCTTAAGGCGAAGCAGATGAAACATTAGAGTCAGAACATTTAAATGGATATATCGTTCTTCTCTCATAAAAGTGTAATCTGTGTTATTACCGCTTTATGAGTTTTCATAGAGAAAAACAACAAATCCTGATCAAAAATTGGGAGGAGTGGAAAATAGAAATGAATTAAGGAAGAACTCAGATGAGGCTAAAAAACACCAACAGACATGGTTGGCCTTTCAGTAACTTACAAGTCCTGAGAATTTACAATATTCACCAACAGTATCAATTTTTTTTTTTTTCTGTTTTTAATTATTAACCACTTAAGCCCCGGAGGATTTGGCTGCTCAAAGACCAGGGCCTATTTTGCGATTCAGCACTGCGTGAATTTAACGGACAATTGCGCGGTCGTGTGATGCTGTACCCAAATTAAATTTACGCCCTTTTTTCCCCACAAACAGAGCTTTCTTTTGGTGGTATTTGATCACCTGTGCGATTTTTACTTTTTGCGCTATAAACAAAAAAATAGCAACAATTTTGAAAAAATAACAATGTTTTTCACATTTTTTTATATGAAATTCCCCACCCCCCAAAAATGTAAAAATCTAAATTTTTTAACATTTTAGGCCAATTTGTTTTCTGCTACATATTTTTGGTAAAAAAAAAATCACAATAAGCGTATTTTGATTGGTTTGCGCAAAAGTTATCACAGCTACTAACTACGGGAAATTTTTGTCATTTTTGTTGTTTTTTTTTTTAACTAGTAATGACGGCGATCTGCGATTTTTTTTTTTTGCGGCAGACAGATCGGACCCTTGACTAACATTTTTGACACTTTTGGGGGTACCAGTGACATTACTACAGTAATCAGTGCTATACATATGCACTGTTACTGTAAAAATTACACTGGCAGGGAAGGGGTTAACTTTATTAGTGATCAGTGGGTTAAATGTATCCCTAGGGGCGTGATTCTAACTGTGGGGGGGGGCGTGGCTTGTGATGTAACCACAGAGACATACGATCCTACATAGCAGGATCGTATGATCTCTGCAGTTACACCAGGGAGAATGACAGGCGGTTGTGTTTACATCAGCCGCCTGCCTTTCTCCCTCTCCAGCGAGAGATCGCGAGTGACCGGTGGACATCGGAGCCGCCGGTCACTCGCGCAGGGATGTCAGGGAATGAGCGGGGTGGGGGCGGGAGCGCGCCTCTGGCGGCGTGCGCTTGCACCCTAGAGGTTCCTGGGCAAGCGACGTAGCCCTACGTCGGTTTGCCCAGGAGAGCCAGTAAATAGTCATGCGGCGGTCGGCAAGTGGTTAAAGAGTCACCCTTAAGCACTTCTATAGCAAGGTACATTTATATACGGCATGGTAGACAAGGGGTTACATCAAGTTCACAGCTGCTGCTGCTTTAACAGCCGTCAAAGAACTTTCCAATAAAAGTGATCCAGGCGGCTTTAGAGCTGCCTGATCACTATATGGGGTGCACAAAGTGACCCAGTCAGATATGCTGTCTCCTGATTGGAGAGGAGACCTGGCACTGAGTCCCAGGAGAGGTGACACTGTCTGTTACAATGGGCTTTAAGTTATTTCTGAACTTTACAGAAAATCCAAAAAACAAATAAACAAAAAAAAAACCTAAAAACTGCCCGCTAGCATATACTGTATATATAGTGTGTGCGTGTGTGTGTATATATATATATATATATATATATATATATATATATATATATATATATACAGTGGGTACGGAAAGTATTCAGACCCCCTTAAATTTTTCACTCTTTGTTATATTGCAGCCATTTGCTAAAATCATTTAAGTTCATTCTTCTTCCTCATGAATGTACACATAGCACCCCATACTGACAGAAAAACACAGAATTGTTGACATTGTTGCAGATTTATTAAAAAAGAAAAACTGAAATATCACATGGTCCTAAGTATTCAGACCCTTTGCTCAGTATTTAGTAGAAGCCCCCTTTTGATCTAATACAGCCAGGAGTCTTTTTGGGAAAGATGCAACAAGTCTTTCACACCTGGATTTGGGGATCCTCTGCCATTCCTCCTTGCAGATCCTCTCCAGTTCTGTCAGGTTGGATGGTAAACGTTGGTGGACATCCATTTTTAGGTCTCTCCAGAGATGCTCAATTGGGTTTAAGTCAGGGCTCTGGCTGGGCCATTCAAGAACAGTCACGGAGTTGTTGTGAAGCCACTCCTTCGTTATTTTAGCTGTGTGCTTAGGGTCATTGTCTTGTTGGAAGGTAAACCTTCGGCCCAGTCTGAGGTCCAGAGCACTCTGGAGAAAGTTTTTGTCCAGGATATCCCTGTACTTGGCCGCATTCATCTTTCCCTCGATTGCAACCAGTCGTCCTGTCCCTGCAGCTGAAAAACACCCCCACAGCATGATGCTGCCACCACCATGCTTCACTGTTGGGACTGTATTGGACAGGTGATGAGCAGTGCCTGGTTTTCTCCACACATACCGCTTAGAATTAAGGCCAAAAAGTTCTATTTTGGTCTCATCAGACCAGAGAATCTTATTTCTCACCATCTTGGAGTCCTTCAGGTGTTTTTTAGCAAACTCCATGCGGGCTTTCATGTGTCTTACACTGAGGAGAGGCTTCCGTCGGGCCACTCTGCCATAAAGCCCCGACTGGTGGAGGGCTGCAGTGATGGTTGACTTTCTACAACTTTCTCTCATCTCCTGACTGCATCTCTGGAGCTCAGCCACAGTGATCTTTGGGTTCTTCTTTACCTCTCTCACCAAGGCTCTTCTCCCCTGATAGCTCAGTTTGGCCGGACGGCCAGCTCTAGGAAGGGTTCTGGTCGTCCCAAACGTCTTCCATTTGAGGATTATGGAGGCCACTGTGCTCTTAGGAACCTTAAGTGCAGCAGAAATCTTTTTGTAACCTTGGCCAGATCTGTGCCTTGCCACAATTCTGTCTCTGAGCTCTTCAGGCAGTTCCTTTGACCTCATGATTCTCATTTGCTCTGACATGCATTGTGATCTGGAAGGTCTTATATAGACAGGTGTGTGGCTTTCCTAATCAAGTCCAATCAGTATAATCAAACACAGCTGGACTCAAATGAAGGTGTAGAACCATCTCAAGGATGATCAGAAGAAATGGAAAGCACCTGAGTTAAATATATGAGTGTCACAGCAAAGGGTCTGAATACTTAGGACCATGTGATATTTCAGTTTTTCTTTTTTAATAAATCTGCAACAATGTCAACAATTCTGTGTTTTTCTGTCAGTATGGGGTGCTATGTGTACATTCATGAGGAAGAAGAATGAACCTAAATGATTTTAGCAAATGGCTGCAATATAACAAAGAGTGAAAAATTTAAGGGGGTCTGAATACTTTCCGTACCCACTGTATATATATACATATATAGCACAGACCCCCTAACGGGCCCCACTGGTTTGTCCCAGGCTCTCTTCCCAATTGAATACAAAGCAGCCGGGCACACAGCAGCTCCCAGCGTCTCACAACACAATGCCCAGGCAGAGAGCGTCTATTTAAGGTTAAATGCTCCTTGAACTTGGTAGGGGTGCAGGGTAAGATTTGGAATACTTCATATTTTTTGCACAAATTGGCAAGTCTTCTCTTTGGACTACTGTCACTCATATGGAACAAGCTTCTGATCCATCTGCCTCTCCATGAGAGCAGTTCACTATCAAGGCTTCCTTCTGAAGTCTTCTCTTTGGGTCTCTCTTACTCATATAGGCCTAGCTCCTGATCTGTCTGCCTTCTTATGGGAACACTCCACTATCAAGGCTTCCTTCTGAAGTCTTCTCTTTGGGACACTTTTGCTCGTATGGGCCAAGCTTCTGATCCATCTGCCTCTCCATGGGAGCATTTCACCATCAAGGCGTCCTTCAGAAGTCTTTTCTTTGGGCCACTGTTACTCATGCAGACCAAGCTTCTCCTCCCTCTGATTTTCCATTGGAGCACTCCACCATCAAGGCTATCTTCTAAAGTCTTCTCTTTGGGCCACTGTTACTCGTATGGATGTCTGGAACCCATGCCACTCTGCACCTTCAAGCTCCTTGTCACCACTCCAGGGAGTTTTGGACTAGAGGTAAAAGGGAGGCACGCTCTACATGTTGGTCTCCAATCAGATTCATGACAGTTTATGATAGGGAAAAAGTTGGGATCTCAGAGGAACTAAACCTGGTGCACTTCGTGATTACTTTATTCCGATATAATCCATACATTAATCTCCATATGTGTTGTCCTTCTCTAATGTCCATAATTAGAGCACATTAGGTTGATTAATGCAGAGAGCAATCCATTAGAGATTGATCAGCAGGATGTCAGCGTCACTTCTCATACAGGAGGCTTGATTGGATCTCAGTTTTCTGTCAAAACAATGAAAAGTTCAGATCTCCAGGAAATGCATTTTATTAATGTTTTATATTAAGGACAAAATAATGGAACCATGCACAGAAAAACGGACTAAAGATGATTTACCTCCAAACCTACCTAGCACTGATAACAGTGGAGGTGGTGGGGAGCATCAGCAACTCTGAGGACAGTTAAGGGGGTAGGGAGTATTTTACCAGCACTGATGATAGTGGAGATGGTGGGAAGTGTATCAGTAGCACCGAGGACAGTGGAGGTGGTGGGAAGTGTTGGCAGCACTGAGAACAGTGAAGTTGATGGAAAGTGTATTAGCAGCAGTGGGGTATAGTGGGGAACATTTTAGTGGCACCCAGTACAGTGGAGGTGGTCAGGGCCGGCCTTAGGTGTTCAAGCGCCCTGTGCGAGCTGATCCTGTCGCGCCCCCACCAGCGCCCTGCACATTTTTTCTTGCACTTCATTTGACTTTTCTTTTTTATGATCACTACAAACTTAGCCCCCCTTACATTAGAGACCCCCCTTACATCAGAGACCCCCCAATGGAGCCCCCCTTACAACAGAAACCCCCCAACGGAGCCCCCTTACAACAGAAACCCCCCACAGAGGCCCCACTTACATCAGAGACCCCCCACACAGAGCACCCTTACAGCAGAGATCCCCAGCCCCCACAAAGAGCCCCCTTTACATCAGAGACCCCAACACAGAGCCCCCTTACATCAGAGACCATCCCCACACAAAGCCCCCTTACTTTAGAGACCCCTCACACAAAGCCCCCCTTACATCAGAGACCCCAATACAGAGCCCCCTTACATCAGAGACCATCCCCACAGAGCCACCCTTACATCAGAGCCCCCCATAGAGCCCCCCACAGAGCTCCCCTTACATCAGAGCCCCTCCACACAGAGCTCCCCTTACATCAGAGCCCCCCACATCAGAGCCCTCCCACACAGAGTCCCCCTTACATCAGAGACCCCCCACACAGAGCCCCCTTACATCAGAGACCCCCACACATCAGAGACCCCCCACACAGAGCCCCTTTACATCAGAGACCCCCACACAGAGCCCCCTTATATCAGAGACCCCTCACACAGAGCCCCCTTACACCAGAGACCCCAGGCCCCCACACAGAGCCCCCTTACATCAAAGACCCCCACACAGCACCCCCTTACATCAGAGACCCCCCACACAGAACCCCCTTACATCAGAGACCCCCCACACAGAGCCCCTTTACATCAGAGACCCCCACACATCAGAGACCCCCCACACAGAGCCCCCTTACATCAGAGACCCCCCACACAGAGCCCCCTTACACCAGAGACCCCAGGCCCCCACACAGAGCCCCCTTACATCAAAGACCCCCCACACAGCGCCCCCTTACATCAGAGACCCCCCCACACAGAGCCCCCTTACATCAAAGACCCCCCACACAAAGCCCCCTTTACATCAGAGACCCCCCACACAGGGCCCCCTTACAGATCAGAGACCCCAAAACAGAGCCCCCTTACATCAGAGACCCCCACACCAAAGACCCCCCCACACAAAGCCCCCTTTACATCAGAGACCCCCACACAGAGCCCCCCCTTACATTTGATGCAGGAGAGAGTTTACTTACCTTAGTATGGAGGCTTACCACGAGAAGAAGGGGCGGGAGGAGGAGGAGAAGGGGCGGGAGGAGGGGGAGCCGACGATCTCTCCTCTGGCGTCCCTGGCCTGGAGAGGAGGGGATCTGTCAGTGGCGGGCACTGGCGGCGGATCTGAGGCTGAGTTGTGTGTGATACACAGCTCAGCCCTGCAGCTATAGAAGACACAGGCACAGCCGCACAGTGGGAGGTAAGCGGCGGCCGTGGCCTGTGTTAACCCTCTCCATGCCGAGGTCGCCGCTTACCTCCCACTGTGCGGCCTGATCATGTACGAGCTGCGATGGCCGCGCAGCGCCCCTTTTACCCAGGGCGCCCTGTGCGGCCGCACAGCTCGCACACCCCAAAGGCCGGCCCTGGAGGTGGTGGGGAGTGAATCAGTAGCACTGGGGACAGTGGAGGTGGTGGGAAGTGTATTGATAGCACTGAGGACAGTGGAGGTGGTGGGGAATGTATCAGTAGCATTGGGGACATTGTAGGTGGTGGGAAGTGTATCAGTAGAACTGGGGGCAGTGGAGGTGGTGGGAAGTGTTGGCAGCACTGAGGACAGTGGAGTTGGTGGGAAAGGTATAACTAGCATCGGGGACTGTGGAGGTGACAGGAAGTGTATCAGTAGCACTGGGGACTGTGGAGGTGGTGGGGAGTGTTGGCAACACTGAGGACAGTGGAGGTGGTGGGGAGTGTATCAGTAGCACCAAGGACAGTGGAGGTGGTGGGGAGTGTTGGCAGCACTGACGACAGTGGAGGGGGAAAAATGTGTATTGGTTGCACTGAGGACAGTGGAGGTGGCAGGAGGGTGTATTGGTAGCACTGAGGAGAGTGGAGGTGGTGGGGAGTGTTGGCAGCACTGACGACAGTGGTGAGGGCAGATGTTGGCAGCACTGATGACAGTGGTGAGGGCAGATGTTGGCAGCACTGATGACAGTGGAGGGGGCAGGTGTTGGCAGCACTGGGGACAGTTGAGGTGGTGGGGAATGTATCGGTAGCACTGGGGGCAGTGGAGGTGGTAGGTAGTGTATTGGTAGCACTGGGGACAGTGGAGGTGGCAGGAAGTGTATTTACAACAATGAGGACAGTGGAGGTGGCAGGAATGTGTATTGGTAGCACTGAGGACAGTGGAGGTAGTGGGGAGTGTTGGTAGCACTGACGGCAGTGGTGAGGGCAGGTGTTGGCAGCACTGACAGTGGAGGTGGTGGGGAATGTATTGGTAGCACTGGAGACAGTGGAGGTGGTAGGGAGTGTGAAGGTAGCAGTGGGGACAATGGAGGTGGTAGGGAGTGTATCGGTAGCCCTGGGGACAGTGGAGGTGGTGGAAAGTGTGTCAGTAGCACTGGGGACAGTGGAGGTGGTGGGAAATGTATCGGTAGCACTGGGGACAGTGGAGGTGGTGGGAAATGTATGGGTAGCACTGGGGACAGTGCAGGTGGTGGGAGGTGTTGGCAGCACTTAGCACAGTGGAGGTGGTGGAAAGTGTATCGGTAGCACTGGGGACAGTAGAGGTGGTGGAGAGTGTTGACAGCACCGAGGACAGTGGAGGTGGTGGGGAGTGTTTGCAGCACTGGAGACAGGGGAGGTGCCAGGAAGTATATTTGTTGTCCTGAGGGCAGTGGAGGTGGCAAGAAGTGTATTGGTAGCACTGATGACAGTGGTTGTGGCAGGAAGTGTATCGGTAGCACTGAGGATAGTGGCAGTGGCAGGAAGTGTATCGGTAGCACTGATGACAGTGGACTGGTGGCAGGAAGTGTATCGGTAGCACTGAGGACAAAGGCGGTGGCAGGAAGTGTATCGGTAGCACTGATGACAGTGGTGGTGGCAGGAAGTGTATTGGTAGCACTGATGACAGTGGACTGGTGGCAGGAAGTGTATCGGTAGCACTGAGGACAGTGGTTGTGGCAGGAATTGTACTGGTAGCACTAAGTACAGAGGGGGTAGTAAGTGTTGACAGCACTGGGGATAGTGGAGGTGGTGGGAAGTGTATCGGTAGAACTGGGGATAGTGGATTTGGTTGGATGTGTATCGGTAGAAATAGGGACAGTGGAGGTGGTGAGAAGTGTGTCAGTAATGCAGGGGACCTATGTTCATAGGTATTTTGAATTTATGGGAATTACAGCAGCAGGTGAGCAATTTCAGGGTCTTTGAAATCAAATCATCAGATTGATGCTGTTGGTGGAATAACTGGGGACCCATCTTTGGTATGGCATCCTCCTCACCATTATTTTATGGTTCAGGGAGTGTCTGTGGCTCCTTGTCAGACTATCCCTGGAGTGGTGTGCTGTAGCTGGGGGCCTAAAATAGTCAAGAGGTTACTTAGAAGCTGAGAGTGGGATTCTTCTTTCACCTTCAAAGACCTTCAGCCCCAACCTGCTGTAGAGTTGTACGGATGTTTAAAGAATGTGCCGCTAATAAAAGACCACCATGGCCACATAACATTATTTAGTGTCTGGTGTGGTGCGTACTGGGAATTTATGGTTGGGTTTGTGATGGCCTAGCAGGGTGAAGAAGGTGTATATCTCTTCCACCTTAGTCTTGGTATTGTCCCCTTTTCTGCATCAGTGTATCATAAGAAGCAGCTGGAATGAGAAATTGGTGCCCCATGTGAGGAAGAGATCCTTAAGGTAAGGTAGATCTGTCTATAAGGGCAACCACCTGATGCCAGCCACCAACCACCAGGGAGAACTTGTTTAAACATACATAAACTCACCATGTTAAAACCATACATAGCATCACATGCCATCCATTGGACAAACTCTTGTATATGCCGATTCATCCAACACGTTTTTTGGATCAAAGTCCAATTTTTCGAGGGTGCTCATGCCACTCAGTGGTTACTCAGAAACTAAGAGTGGCATTGTTCTTGCACCTTCAAAGACCTTCAGCCCTAACCTACTGTAGAATTGTATGAGTGTTTAAAGAATGTGCCCCTAATAAAAGGCCACCATGACTGCGTACATGGGAATTTATGGTTGGGTTTGGGATGGCCTAGCAGGGTAGATAAGGAGGATAACTGTGTATATCTCTTCCACCTTAGTCTTGGAATGGTCACCTTTTCTGCATCAGTATCTCAAAAGAGGCAGCTAGAATGAGAAATTGGTGCCCCATGTGAGGAAGAGATCCTTAAGGTAAGGTAGATCTGTCTGTAAGGGCCGCCCCACCTGATGCCAGCCACCATCCACCAGGGAGAACTTGTTTAAACATACATAAACTATCCAAGGTAAAACCATACATAGAAGACCCATTACAGTCACGTGCCGCCCATTGGACATACTCTTATATATGCTGATTCATCCAATACGTTTCTTGGAACATGGTCCAATTTTTCAAGGGTGCTCATGCCACTCAGTGGTTACTCAGAAACTGAGAGTGGGATTGTTCTTGCACCTTCAAAGATCTCCAGTCCTACTGTAGAGTTGTACGGGTGTTTAAAGAATGTGCCGCTATTAAAAGGCCACTATGACCACATAACACCATTTAGTGTCTGGTGTGGTGCATACTGGGAATTTATGGTTGGGTTTGGGATGGCCTAGCAGGGTACATAAGGAGGATAACTGTGTATATCTCTTCCACCTTAGTCTTGGAATGGTCACCTTTTCTGCATCAGTATCTCAAAAGAGGCAGCTCGAATGAGGAATTGGTGCCCCATGTGAGGAAGAGATCCTTAAGGTAAGGTAGATCTCGTGTGTAAGGACCGCCCCACCTGATGCCACCATCCACCAGGGAGAACTTGTTTAAACATATGTAGCACCCTCCTATTTAGGTAGGTGCTAGGTAAAATCATCAATGCTCTTTCTGCTTATCAGGGGAGCTTGATCTGTTAGGTTGCCTGTTGCATGTCTCCAGGTGTGATTCACTGGGTCTGAAGGAGTGTCCCCACTGTATCCAATAAGGGAGCTTGTTGGACAGTGGAGGAAACCCAGCCAGTGACACATTAGCTTTTATGGGAGTCCCAGTGGGAGGGCATTCTTGCAATGCATCCTGGGTTTGCTCATAAAAGCGGAGGGGACATGTGACAGGGAAGCAGAGTCCCAGGAGGAGGTGGACGCTGTCTCTCCTCCTGCAGGGTGAGAGGAAAGTGGTCTTCTTAGGCAGTCAGCCTGGTGAACTGGGTGTGGAGCTGAGCTGCAGAGGATCCAGAGTGCTGACGGTGGAGCTGCTGGCAGAGTCTCTTGGGAAAAACAGTGTCCGTGAGTACTGAGGGACCTGCCAAAGGGTCCGGCCCAGGAAGGGGGACCACTCCAGTGAAGTCAGGGGATCAAGGAGCTAGCTCACACAGAGAGTATGACAGTAAAGGGGGTGCCGTGTACAAAGCCCTGAAGAATAGGAACAAAAGGGGGTGCCAGGAAGGGCCCTGAAGTGTGTTCTGCTTATCTAAAGCGGTCCATTTATCACAGCTTCATCGATATTGCCAAGGTGAAGCAGCGGCCTTGCCGAATTCAGTAATATTCAGTCCTCCCAGCAGATTGTGCATAGTTATATAAGTTGGAGTATCCAACTCATTACCTTTTCCTACCCAGGTTCTCAATAAAAACACAAAAACCAAAGGTACTGGACTGTTTCCTGACTGAGCCAAAACACTTGGGAAAATGTTGAGGTGTCATGCTGTTGCTAATGGTAACCCAGGGGAACCCATAACCAGCAGCTCCCAAGGGAGTATTGCTACACATACATAAACTCTCCAAGGTAAAACCCATTACAATCACATGCCATTCATTGGACATACTCTTGTATATGCTGATTCATCCAACACGTTTCTTGGAACAAGGTCCAATTTTTCGAGGGTGCTCATGCCACTCAGATATCATCAGTAATTGTCATGGGTTAAAAAATAATTAGACATCAGATTGGTGTCACAGCACAGCTATTTCCCGACTGCCGACCACCCGCCGCAGATACAATGCGGCAAGCTGGCTCGGCTGCACGAACCGAGATATAGGTACGTCGGTTCGCAGGAGCGCTCCTGGGGGCGTGCACGCGCCCCCATTAGGCAGCGGGGAAGCCGATCCACCGGGACATTGGCTGCCCGTGAAGAGAGAATGGCGGTCGGATGTTGTAAACACAGCAGAGCATTGTTCTCTCTGGAATTAACACAGAGCTCCTGTGATCCTCCTATTTAGTTTCCTATTTGATCCCACAAGCCCCTCCGCCACACAGTTAGAAAACACCCCCTAGGCATACACTTAACCCTTTGATCTCCCCCTGGTGTTAACCCCTTCCCTGCCAGTGTCATTAGTACAGTGACAGTGCATATTTTTAGCACTGATTACTGTAGTCATTTCAATGGTCCCCCCAAAAGTGTCAAAAATGTCAAATCGAGGTCCAATCTGTCCGCCACAATGTCGCAGTCCTGGTAAAAATCGCAGATCACCGCCATTACTAGGCCAATTGAATAAATAAAAATGGCATAAATCTTTCCCCTAGTTTGTAGACCCGGACCAATCAAAATACGCTTAATGGGATTTTTATTTACCAAATAATATAAAGCAGAATACAAATTGGTCTAAAATGATGAAAATTTTTTACTTTTTTTTTTTATTGGGAATGTTATATAGAATGTGAAAAATATTGTTTTTTTTTTTTTTTCAGAATTGCTGCTCTTTTTTTGTTTATAGCGCCCAAAATAAAAATCGCACAGGTGATCAAATACCACCAAAATAAATCTCTATTTGTGTGTGGGGGGGGGGGGAAGGACATCAATTTTATTTGGGTACAGCGTCGCACGACTTCGCAATTGTCAGTAAAAATAACGCAGTGCCGAATTGCAAAAAATGGCCTGGTCATTAAGGGGGAAAATCTTCCGGTCCAGAAGCGGTTAAAATAAATAAAAATGGCATAAATCTTTACCCTGTTTGTAGACGCGACAACTTTTGCGCAAACCAATCTATTTTCACCTTTTTGGGATTTTTTTTTTTACCAAAAATATGTAGCAGAATACAAATTGGCCTAAAATGATTAAAAAATTTAATTTTTACACTTCTTTTTATTTGGAATGTTTAAAAGCCAAAAGTGAAAAATATTGTTGTTTTTTTTTTTTCAGAATTGTTGCTCTTCTTTTGTTTATAGAGCGAAAAATAAAAACCGCACAGGTGATCAAATACAACCAAAAGAAATCTCTATTCGTGGGGGAAAAAAAGGACGTCCATTTTATTTAGGTACAGTGTCGCACGACTTCGCAATTGTCAGTTAAAATAACGCAGTGCCAAATCGCAAAAAATGTCCTGGTCATTAAGGGGGAAAAAGTGGTTAATAATTTCACTTTAAATCTTCTAACAAAGACTAGGACCCTTAACAATGGAGAAGAAGCCGGACGCCATAAGAGTGCCGATAATCTTTTTTTTTTTTCCCCAATAATCTTTATTAAATTTTCATACCTTACAATATAAACACATGAAATACAACATTTGACCCACACAAAAAAACAAAAACAAAATACCAATTAAAAAAAAAAGAAAAAAAAAAAAAAATATATATATATATATATATATATATATATATTTCCTGACAGACTCCATGGCAGCACACGTATGGGTAGGCTCCGCCTCCTCTCCTACCCTATAGGACCCCACTCCCATAAATCTTTGCTCCATACCAGGAGCCATGTTCCTTTTTCGTCCTCCTCCTGCGAGAAGGAAGTCTTACCTTATAGGACGTCTATCGGTTTCAGGCGAGCTGGTGGCGTGTGGACCTTGTTGATGTCGGATGCCTCCTGTTTTATGTCCAGCAATCTCGATATTTATCGGGTGGACCCGGGCAATATTATTTTAAAATGCTGAAGATGCCGTAAATCCTGAATGAGAGGTGGGCTGCATTGATGGCCAATACGTCCTTGCTATTGAGCGGATAGGCCCTGCCCTGATGCCCTGTCACACACGCATGAATTCATCCAGGCCTGAGACTGTTCGGTTATCGTCATGGTGGTAAAGTATAAAACTTTCTTTTGGTTTCATTGCATTTCCTGTTTGTGGTCGGTGGAGCGCTCCTGCGTTCCAGATCGTCACTTAGGCTCCTCCCCCTGCCTCACTGGACCTTCAATTGGTTGTCCAGGATGAGGCTTGGCCCTGGTATCGTCTGCGCATGCACGCGCATCGCTCCCGATCTCCTATGACGATATTGCGTCGTTTGGGGCGTGGCTTTGCGGCGCCCGGGAGATTTAAGCAGCTGTCATTCCGGTTTACAATGGGATGTCTGCGGGCGTTGCGGTGGCTTCCCCGTGCTGTTTCTCTGCTCTTCAGCAGTGAGTCATGCTTTGATCCAGGTGCCATTTGGGGTAAAAGGGTTGGTGTGGAGACGAAAGTCAGTACATGTATGCTTACTTTCTTCCTGTGCAGGCTTTTGCTTCTATCTGCAAATGGATGCTTCACCACCCCCCGGTGGCCAGTCCCTGCGCAACAGGTGAGCTAGTTTTTCTTAACCCTTACCTGCTTGCGTTGGCTGGTGGAATGGAGCCTAAGTGTGTTTTTCTTTCCCTATTCAGCCCTTTTAGGTCTGACCAACGCCCTATTTCTTGATCAAAGGATCGTTCTCCTTCAGTCCATCGGCATTCTTCATCAAAGTCTGGTCATAGGTCTAGCTCCAGGTCTAAACGACATGAGCACACTTCCAGTTCAGTCGCTCCGCGGCAATCCCGCCATTCTGACCGCAGTTCAGGGAAATCATGCTGGGGCTGTCGAGCCCATATCCCTGAGGATAGATCCCTATGTGATACCTGTTATTCCAGGGTTTTGAGGGAAAAGCAAGACACTGCACAACCAGTGGAGGCTATGGTCAGGCGGATTGTAAAAGAATCCCTTAGGGATTGGGATTCGAGCAGGCTTTCGGGTCACTCTTCAGAGGCTCCTGGTTTCCTCCCAAGGGATGAAGTGGAGCCAGGTACTTCACAACCAAGTCGTCTGTCAGAAGATTCTACAGACAGTGAAGATGATTTGGCAGACTAGAATGTAGGTTTTGAACTTGCTATGGTCCCACCGATAGTTAAGGCGGTTAAGGAGGCATTAAAATGGGAAGATCCAGCTGAGTCCCCAGCTAAACAGAAGAAATACTTCAAACATCTCAAAAAAGAGCGTTCCCATTTTCCCCTCCTAGGGGAATTGGGAGAAATTATTACAGACGAGTGGCAGGGAGTTGAAAAGAGAAACTCTTTGTCATCTAAGGTCTCCAGAATGTATCCCTTTAAGGATGATAAGGTGAAACATCTAGACTCCGCTCCCACGGTGGATGCGGCCTTGATGAGGTTGGTGAAACGCGTAACCTTACCATTGGAAGACTCAGTCTCATTCAAAGATGCTCTTGACAGGCGGATTGACACAGATCTTAAGAAGATTTATCTCTCCGCAGGTATGGCGTGTAAGCCGGCTCTGGCTTTGGCAGCCACATCCAAGGCAATGGAAGCCTGGGTAGACAGCGTGGAGGCTACACTTCAGAGTGTCTCCGAAGAGGTGGCCAGGAGTTCAGCCATTCAGGAGTTGAGACTGGCAACGGCTTTCTTGGGTGAGGCATCCATTGATATAATCCGCTTGGCGGCGCTGGTCATGCTGTCCTCTGTCACGGCCAAACGCGCCTTGTGGTTGCGCCCCTGGTTGGCCGACCCTGCCTCTAAGCAGGCCTGGTGCAAAATTCCCTTTGAGGGTTCCTCCCTCTTTGGTAATAAACAGGACAGTGCTATTACCCGTGCCACTGGTGGTAAATCTGGTTTCCTTCCCCAGGATCGCCGGTTGATAGATCAGAGAAGACCTCAAAACAGACAAAATCCTGATCGTGCCAGAGAGGCCCGTTTTTACAGGCCCGGTCGTGAGTTCAGGAAGAACTGGAAGCGCCCTCAGTCTACAGGGCAGAAGTTCTCCAAAGGAAAATCTTCAGCAAGCCGAGAGGCGACGAAGTCTTTTTGACATCGAGCCTGTCCAGACGGTGCGGGTAGGCGCACGCTTGCTTCAGTTTGCGTACGTCTGGGCAGCCTCGATCGAAGATCAATGGGCCGTCAGAACCGTATCACACGGACATGTGTGGATTTTCGACAGAAGCCCCATTCTTCGCTTCATTCCTATGGCCTTACCCCGTTCAGAAGAGAAGAAGTCAACTCTTCTTACATATGTAGAATCCCTGGTTGCCCAGGGTGCGGCAGTGCCTGTCCCAACCGAGGAACGGTTCCAAGGCATCTACTCTCCGCTCTTCATGGTCTTGAAGAAAAGCGGCTCTTGGAGGCCGGTGATAGACCTAACACACCTAAACACCTTCATCAAGAAAGAGAGGTTCAGGATGGAAACACTTTTTACAATTCGGCAAGTGGTACAGCCAGAGGATTGGATGATTTCCATAGACTTGAAAGATGCCTACTTTCACGTCCCAGTCGCAGCAGAAATGCAAAAATTTCTCCGATTCGCAGTGGGTCAGGTGCATCTTCAATTTACCTGTCTCCCTTTCGGGCTTACCACATCACCTCGAATCTTTTCCAAAATCTTACTGGCTGTAGTAGCCCTGATCAGAGCAAAAGGGATTCGTCTTTACCATTACTTGGACGACTTGCTCCTTCTGTCAGAACATCAGGATCAAATTCTGCTTCACAGATCTCAAGTAATTTCCACCCTTCAAGAGTTTGGGTGGCTCCTGAATTTGGAAAAAAGTCATCTGGAACCCACGAAGTCGTTGGTCTTCCTAGGGGCCCTCTTCAACACTTCCAGAGGCACTATCTCCCTTCCATTAGAGAAGATTCCGACAATTCGCAACAGGATTCGTCCGGCATTATCAGCCTCTCATCTCCGGGCGTCCCAGTGCATGAAGATAATTGGGACCATGGTTTCCACGGCTCCCATGGTGAAGTGGGCACAGTGGAAGATGAGGCCCTTTCAGATGGGATTCCTCCAACAATGGAATTTCGAGAATCCAGAAGTCCTCATTCGGATAACTACGTCCATGAAGGACAGCTTAACCTGGTGGCTTCAGCGAAAGAATCTTTTAAACTGCCATTCAATCGTTCCAGCGTCCTGGTTGGTCATGACCTCGGACGCCAGCAGGATGGGATGGGGAGCGCATTGCCTGTCGGAGGTGGCCCAGGGCAGATGGGACTTTCCTACATACGGGGTGGTCTCTAATGTGCTGGAGCTTCGGGCAGCGTTCTGTGCTCTCCAGGCCTTTCAGCATCTGGCGACCGATGCCTCGGTCCTCCTAAGACTGGACAATACGACAGCCGTCGTCTACATCAAGAGACAAGGGGGCACCCGCAGTCCTTCTCTTCTGAAAGAAGTGAAACCTATTATGGATTGGGCTCAAAGACATCTGTCCAACTTGTCAGCCGCCTATCTTCCGGGTGCCCAGAACGTCCAGGCAGACTTCCTCTCGAGGTCTGCTCTGGACAACAACGAGTGGTCACTCCATCCAGAGACCTTCATATGGGTCATGTCTCTAGGTTACCGTCCAGAGGTAGATCTGTTCGCATCTCCAAGCAATGCCAAACTGGAGAGATTCTACACGAGGTGGCGTTATCCCCAGGCCTACGGGGTAGACGCCCTGACGGATCATTGGAATTTTCAAACGGCTTATGCGTTTCCTCCAGTGCCAGTCATCTTCAAGTTTCTTCACAGACTCAGGACAGAGAGAGTGCAGATCATAGCGATTCTTCCCTTCTGGCCAAAGAGACCATGGTTTCCTCTGTTGCTCCAGCTGAGCTGTCGGGACCCGATACCTCTGCCAGTCAGGCCGGACCTTCTGTCCCAAGGGCCTATTCTTCACCCCTGCCCAGCACAGCTTCATCTCATGGCATGGCTGTTGAGAGGGAAAGATTGAAAGCGCTCGGTTGTCCAAACGAGGCAATCGCTACAATGATGAGTGCCAGAAGACCCGGCGCGAACAAGGTCTATGAAAAAATCTGGTCCAAGTTTAAGGATTATGTGGATAGCGGATCTAGCTCTGTCTCTGACCCAGGAATCCAGGATATTTTGGGCTTCCTCCAGTCCGGTCTGGACCTGTCATTAGCAGTAAGCTCCCTTCGGGTCCAAATTTCAGCCATTTCGGCCTTCACTGGGACTGCATGGGCGAAACACTCCCTGGTTTGCCAGTTCTTCAGAGGTGCTACTAGGTTAAGACCTCCTAGAAAGCCCAGGTTCCCTAAGTGTGATCTTCCTACGGTCTTGGAGTTTCTTTCCTCACTCACCTTGGATCAGAAGGATCCATTCTTCCTTAAAAACATCTCCATGAAAACAGCCTTTCTGGTGGCTATTACTTCGGCCAAAAGGGTTTCTGAACTCGGTGCCTTGGGTTACAAGGAACCATTCCTTACGTTTTTCCCTGATCGGGTAGTATTGGTTCCGATGCTTGGCTCCAATCCGAAAGTAATGTCGGTATTCCATGTCAACCAGGAAATTGTCCTACCCACGTTCAAATCTCAAGATGAAAATTCTGTCCATCCTTTGGACGTGGGGGAAACTCTTCGGCTATATCTGGAAACTACAGCTCCTTTCCGCCAGTCAGACCATCTTTTTGTCCT